>NW_024464664.1:0-17664 GCF_000004515.6 Glycine max
ATAAACAGTCTGTTGAAAAATGGATAAAAATAATTATTTAGTTAATCAAGCAATCACATTGGCGTGTACTAGAGAATGGAAGAGATAACATTGAGATGATAAAAACAAGAAAATATATCAAGTGTCAACAAATGACCTAAAGTAAAATTATCAAATATTGCTGGCACATGAATGGCATACAAAAGCACAGATACCTGGTCAATAGCTGCAACAACATCTGCTGCAAATCCTCCAAATCTCTTGTATAGTGCCTTGTAAATGGCAATGCTGTAAAAGATTGAAATGGAATGCATTCAAATGTTTACATATATAGAATAAAAATTAATTATGCTTGCATGTAATTATTAGAAATCCAGGTTAGAACAGATCCACTCTTCATTTTGTTCTTGAATAAAAAGAATTACATACACCGTTACTATAGTTTTCTATAGTCTTTTTCAAGTGCCAAATAAATTTACAAAAATTGTCGGTTACTGTACATGGAGATCAATTCTATGGAATTGAAGCATTCCACATGGAAGAAAAAGAGATAAGTGATAGACAGAAAATAAAGTAGAGCATATGACAAAATATGGGGAAAATTTAATTATGAATGGCAGGTAATGTACACAGGGACAATGGAGTGGTCCATCTCCTAGGACTGATACCTATTTTGGTTCTGAACCTGGCCCAACCATTGAAGGAGTTTTCTTTCAGTTTTTCTTGTAGAAATCTTGTAATTTTGAGAGACAGGAAATATTTCCCCCTTACTTCTGAAAATCATATTACAAGTCTCATTTCGGACTTTAAATGCTCTGAAACATCCTGAACTTTTGAGACTTAATCAATCTCGTAAATATGACATGGAAAAATCTTCTAGATGCACAGACCACTGACTTAATACATAGAACCACATACCCTTTCAAGGTAATAAATATCTACAGGTCTAATATTTTAACTGCATTGATATACTAGCCTATGTTATCTTGAAGCTCAATGCAAGGGAACCCTCATTAAGATTATAGATACTCAGCTTTAGCACCTAGTTGAGCACTTCTCTGCAAAGCAAAAGGCATTAAGCGTTTCTCAGATAAATTACATCTTTCTATCACTAGATATCAACTTTCTCTTCTTTTTTCTCCCTTTCAAGTCTATTGGTCCATTTCATCTCATCTTCAATTATTTTTCAAAATGACACATGAGTTTTTAACTTGTATAAAGTTCAAGATTAGTTACTGTGAATGAGGAGCCATCCCACTAGCATTTCCAAAAACTTGGCCAGCAACAATCACTGGAATTCCATGGTTTCCGGCTGCAACAGAAGCTGTGTGCCTGTATGTTATAGATATATCAGAATGGACATTCAGTGAAAAAACAAGTAAAGTGAAGTTTTAGTTTTGTGGCACACTTAATTCAAATACCTATCATATTTTGAAATTTTGAATGAAAGAAACATGATTGATAGTCTGGCATGAATATGTAAGTTCATTTTTAACTTTCAAGCATTGGCTAAAACCATATTTTCGAGTAGCAATTCCAGACCATTTTTCAATATATTTATTTTCTTTCTAAACTAGTGAAGCTAAACAAAACAGGGGGAAAACTAATTGATGAGTTCAAAATTCTGATAAACAGAAGCTAGATAGAAATGATTCATCAAAGTTCAAGCAGAGGGAAATAAACTTCAAAAAGATAACAGTTATAGAAAGACAGATTTGTTGATATGGACAAAAAGAAGAGGAGAATGGACCAAATGGCCAATTGTGGTTAACAACATTTGAACACAATACTCATTTGGAAACACGAAACACTCACGTGCCGTGGCCATCGCCATCAAAGGGAGAAGCATAGTCCTGGGATGAGTTAAATATTCCTCTGGTTATAGCAGAAGCGGCAAAATGTCTAGCCCCAACAAGCTTCCTATTGCAAGAACCGGACGGAAAATCTGGCGTAACCTCACAGGCGCCAGAGAAATGAGCAGGAACGGGGAATGGATGTTCAGATTTATCATCTGCAAAACTAGGGTGTGTAGGATCAATGCCAGTGTCAACAAACCCAATAGCGATTCCTTCTCCAGCAGTTTCAAACCCACCTGCTTGCAACCAAGCTCCCTGTGGCAGACCCAAAAATTGTGGAGTGTGTGTGGTTGCAGTTCTCACAGAAAAATCCAAAGCCACATTGGACACTTCTCTTCTCCTTGAAAGTTTTTCTGCCTTCAAGATTTCAAAAATCAAGAACATGTTGGTTGAAGAAGTTTACCAGATCACAAATACAAAAACCAAAATATGCACAAATGGAAACAACTCAAACAATGAAGCACATATTTCTTCACAGAATAAGGACACAATCAAGATGTTGAAAAGTAAAACCATAGCATACCTGTTGTTGGGTAACCAGCACAGCAAATCCATTAATCAAGTAATGATAGCTATAGAGCTTCAGATATTTCTCCCCATTAAACACTTTATTCAACAATGAGTCGTGAACTCGGGCAAAGTACGAACCACGTTTCATAACTGGCTTTGAAACATTCTGATGTCTGAAAAAAAAAAAAAAAGACCATTCATATCTCTCAAATGAATGCACAATTAAGCATCAAAGTCAAAAAATTGGAGGAAACTAAAAATATGGTACAAAGTACCGGAATTTAGAATATCAAACAAATACTATAATGATAAGGTTTTCAAAAAACTTGTTTTCGAGATGTGTAGATACTATGGCAATCATTTGAACAAATGTTCATCTTATCATCATAACACAAATACATAACTTCAACAAGAAGCCTCATCCTCAGCTATAAAAGGAATGTAACAATTAATACACTTTGAACACAGTTTGTTAACATTAAAAACAAATATGGGGGGGTACCTTTGTTTGTGAACTCTAGTTCTTCTTCTCCCAGATGAACCATGTTTAGAGTTGTTGCCCACTGTGATTAACTCATGATGATGATAGTGAGAAGCAGGAGCTTGTCTCAGAGTAACAATGTAAACAGCTGTAGTTGAATCACTTTGACACACGGAAGGTATTAGAACCATTCCCAAGAAAAACAGTACCACTAAATGTGTATGCTGTGACCAATGCATGTTTTCCATTTGGGTTTTGGAATGCAAAGCCAAAGCCCCACCAAGCATGAACAAGAGTGATGACAACTATTGTTCAGTTCAGCAGCACGTAGTAAAGGCCATCTTCAACAGTAAGACTTGCTGACCTTTAATAGTATTTATGAAAGTTGAGTAAATACTGAAAAGCTGTGTCAGGTTTTGCAGCTTGTTCTGAAGCCTGAAGTGGAAGTGGAAAGTGGAGCCAACTCAACAATGATATTAAAGCAGGTTGATTCGGAATTAACAGGTCAAGTATGTATGGAGAATCTTAAACTATCTCGGGTGCTGTGATAGTGTGGAGTAGTAGTATAGTATAGTAGCATAGTAATAAATACATGAATTATTTGTTCAACAAGAAGCCTCAACATACATCCTCTCTTTAATTGTTGAAATTTATGAGTTTAACTAAATTGAAAATGAAATCTATTAAATAAAAAATGGACTTCACATATTTAATCTCATTCAATAAAAAAATGTATTCAGAAGACTCAAATAAAAATGTTAATAAGATTTGAGTTTAATATTTACATACCAATAACATATAAATTAATTTTATATTGTCATCAAATCATAAATTATTGAGTAAATTATTTTAAGATTATTATTTTAAAAGTTAATAAATTTATTATATATGATAAGTTGTAATTGAATAATTATATATAAAAAATTATACTATAACTTTTTTATCATAAAATTTAGTGTAGATTATACTAAGATTATGTGAGATTGCACAATCCACTGCATACTGACTTATGGAATATTGAATGTTCCTATACTAAACCTAAATCTAGATAACATTTATAAAGGGAAGGTTTGAGTGGGGCATGTACGTGTAGCCTTCAACCTAACATTATTACAAATATTTAAGGCACTGCTTTTTGGCTGTGCCCCAAAGAAAGTGGATACATAATGGTTCGGTGGCATTTCAAGTGCAAGTGCCTTTGCGCACATGTCATAGTGATAGTGCACCTCCACCCGGAGCAAAAAGTGTTATCTCATAGCATTCTAAGTTAAAAATGCATGTTTTGGAATTTTTTTTTTTGCTTTGTTGATTAGTTATCATTATGAGACCCACGCATGCCTCAATTTTTTTTTCTTTGGTGGCTATTTGAGACCTTGAAGCAAGACTAACACATTTTGATAAAGTTTTGTTTTATATGAAACTTTTTGGTTGTGAATAAAATATAGTTGAGGTGCAATGACTACTGCGAAGTAAACTGATAAAATATGGTTAACAAGTTGTTGATAAGACTGATAAAATATAGATTATTTTTAACACAATTATATTATTTACATACTTTTTTTTTATAAGATTACTTTCTTATCTCCTTCCATTACATTGATCTTTTTTTTTTTTTAACTAGAGTATCCCAGTTAGAAACTAAGAACTAATCTCCATTAGATCTCATCAAGTCTTGTACTCATGTTAGTTGTAACGTGAGTTAGAGTATTAAAAATGTTTCTGTTGATAAGCAATAGGTAAATTTTACTATAAATTTTCACAAAAGATGATAATTTTTTCTAGTCTAGCAAATGGATGTGTCTTCTCTTAGTCTAATATATCATGCTCATAAGTTATTAATTTTAGAATATATATAGTTTTATTTATTTACTTAAAAATAAACTCACTGGTTTTTCCGGTAACATTGGTCAAAGTGATAGGCCATGGTATCATTCCATCTTTCTCTGCACTTTAGGAACAATCTTTTTAAAATATCTGTTGAAGTGCTTCTTCGAATGGCGAAAGATCCCGATTCTAGCTACTACCATCAGCAGTATGGTATGGCTTTCTTTTCTATTTCAAATGATGACTTTGTGCATGTGTCCCCAATACCAGAAGAAAAGGCTTTTGGGTGTGAGATTCTGTTCCAATTCCAATTTTGTATCAATCCCTTGAAGTTCCGAAATTTCAGGATTCTATTATTTTCTTCATACTTTTTGGACCTTCAAATCACAATCTGTAATTAGTTTCCTTTTTTTTCATTCTAAAATATTTATAAAATCTCATCTAAAAAAAATGTCAAAAATATTTTTTTATCAGAAAGTATTAAAGATAATATCAAATGATTTATACGTACCATTTCTCAAACAACAGATATAGACCCTCGACAATGTCAAGTAAGTACCTTAGTACATTTGCAATAGTCAAACGACATTAAAAAAAAAAAAAAAGAAGCAAAATTGGTAAATTAACCGAGTCCTAACTATGCATAAAAGATAAAAACCTAGACCTAAATAAACGAGACATAAGTGTAATATTAATAATAGCAGATAAAGATTATGTGACATCCGTCCTATCTTTGAAAATATAAATGAGTAGTGATTTAAAACACAATATTAAAAGTTTCTTGAAACTGATCATATCTACTAAGATATATATATTGTACGAAATTAAAGTGGTTGAGAGTTTCTACATCAAAATACCGGGGAGAAACTCTGTCAAGCTTCTACACTTACCTCGATCATTGGCATAAAATTCTCTCGTTCTTCTCTACTTTCACTCTCTTAAATTTAGAGTTTATAGTTTTATTGTCATATTTTTATTAAATTTTATAACAAATCTTCATTATTACTAATTAGTTTTAAATCAAATATGAAATATCTCGTTTTACAGTCTATTCCACTTAATTTGTCTTCTTAAGTAATTAGAAATAAATTTTATTGTAATGTTATAATATTTGGGGTTAGTATTTATACAAGTATCTTCTTTGTTTATTTATGTGTTATATTATCTTAAGGCTGGATAAGCTTTTTTATAAGCACTTTTAAGGGAAGGAAATTTTTAAAAATAATTTAATAAATTAATTTGTAGAAATTTTCTTACATTAATTTCTTTAAAAAAATGGTTTTTAATTCATGTATAAGTTAATTTTAGTTTATGAATAAATTCATTTTATTTTTTTAATTTTCTTCTTATAAAAATAAGTTTGGAGAAGTTTATCCAAAGATACCCTCGTCTTAGTCCAATTATCGCTAAGGATCGCATTATCTAGAATTTTCCTCTCATTTGAGGCACCTCAGAATCATCCATCGAATCTGTTTTAATTTTTTTTTCCAGTGTTCACTTTATTCAAACTCGTTTATTGCTAATGTAAAATTTAAGCTCTTTCTTCATTTCCACAAATCCAGATTACTAATGTTCTGTCAGCCCAGCCCGTGACTCTGGCCCAAAATTTCCTCACTCCCCTGTCCATCGAGCTGGTCCAATTAACGTTCCTTCCTTGTTTCCCATCTCCACCCCTTCTCTTGGGCATTTGTTTCCAGCACTCCCACTATTGCTTCCTGCACCTCCCATTGCATTCTGGAAAGCTCATTCCGAAATGCAAAATGGGTTTTCTGGAATGCAATGATAGGTATAGGATGCAATAGCCCTTCTCTTGAGGCTTGAGCATACCACTCAGTGTATTTGGTTTGGTGGTAAGAAATCATGGTGAGTCTAGTACAAATGCAACTATTTGTTGCTTCCTAAAATCATAACGAGTTTAACTCTCTCTCTCTCTCTCTCTTAATATGACTATGGCTTTTGACAATATCATTGAGAGATTGATCAATAATTACTACTTCAGCATAATATACTGAAAAATTATGGTAGTTATGACTGTGTCATTGAGATATTGATAGACAATTGCTACTTTAATATGATCTCATTAAATTAGAACATGATTACGAAAGTGCTCAATCTTTCTTTTTCTGGTTAACCTGACTAGTATTTAATCCCAAATCAAGCAGTCCTATAAGGGACTTGGTGACATGTAGTCAGGGGTTGAACCCAAATTAGTTTCTGCTTAGAGGATTATAAGTTATATAGGAGCCACACAGAGCTAACTTTCCTACAAATCAGAAAACAGCATGTGGAGATTTATGAATGCTGTTTGCTTCAAACTAAAATCAGATATTCAATGTCTATCAATAAGAAAGATCAGATATTCAATATTCTGAGCAAGAAGGAACTTATTCCAAATTTCAAACTCTCCATGTATTGTTCCTACTCTTGTCATCATTTATATAGCAGTAAAATTTGTTTTTCTGTTTATATACATAATTGGAGAGTATGGAGATCACTAAGGATGAAAGATGTAAAACCTAAAATACCATCAAAGCTGCAGGCTAGGTCATCAGAAGTAAATATAAACTCAAAAGGAAAGTTGGAATGGATCAATGGCATTAGCACCTACAATGGGTCAATGTCATTATCCATATCTAAGTTATTGACACCGAGCAAGTAGCAAAATTTTATCTTGACTTTCACCCAGCATCATCTTCAGTTCAATTGGTCACTGAAAGAAAGGACCTCACTAAGGACTAAAATGAAATATGACTTATCCAAAGTCAGACAGAGCTGAGATGTTATACTTTATGCACAAGCTTTCTGGATTTCTTCTATCAGCGACACAAATTCCGCTCTGCACTTAGTGAACTGTGCATCAGAGCTGAATAACTTATGCATGGCACTTAATTCATCAGAACTTGCTTTTTTCAAGAATCCTTGTAGCACCAATTTCATCTCTTCAAAAGAATCATAACTTCCTATGATGCTATCTTGCTCCTGCCTTATCAAACCAGCATCAAAAAGCTTGGTCTTGGCATCACCTAGGGAGTTGCTTGAACCATGACTGAACTTACAGTCATCAATGGCACTGCCTGAAGATTCAGAGACAACTTCTTTGTGATTCCAGTACTCGACGCATTGATGATTGGGATCCTCAGCTTCAATGGCCTGGAAAAGTTTTTCAGAATTGATTAAAACATCATTAGTCAGAACATAATAAGCTACATTAAACTAGTTCAAGAAAACTGGCTAAAGATAAGATCCGAATTCCAAACTGTATGACTATAAATCTATATTAGAAAAAGAATAAACCAACAAGGGTGTGAATAGCTTAAACTTTCATGAGTTTGCATTACCTGAATAATGGATGGTGAAAGGAATCCAAACATTTTGTGACCGTTAATGCTTTGCAGAAGTTCCAAGGAAGGAAGTTCTATTTCACCTTGACTCCTTTGCCTTTTGATTTCATGATTTAGTCTGTCAAGAACTGATTCCCAGCACTTATCTGCTGAGGTGTTTGTGAAAGCCTCATTTGGAAGTTCTTCCATGGTAACCTGAAATATATTTTACTGAATGAGAAAGAAATATACTTCCAACTGAAAAATGTCCATGCAAATACCATAAAAGTAAAAATAGAATAACAAGAAATCAACTATCACTTAGTTCCATTAATATTATGTTAGAAGATTGTCAGATCCCTGTACACCTTAACTCTAACTCCTATTTACATTATTAAATAGGTTTGAAGTACATAAATCTACAAGCAGAAAGTACTTGATATGATTTTAACATGAAACAGAAACATCAGGAATAATACCTTGAAAATAGGCCCAAGAAATCCAGCATCATAGACTTCAGAAAGATAGTTACAAATTCTTGGTGGATCAAGAATGCTAAAGAACTTAACACGACTCTTGAATCCTTCATAAATTTACCAAAACAAATGAAATGTTAAACTCCCACAAAAAAAAAATTAAGGTATATTACAACCCCAGAAAAGATCCTACACTGCAGCTTACCTTTTGGATATATTGCATGCTTACTGCACCACAGCTTTCCACAAATAACAGAGCCCAAATTTACAGGCTCAACAGAAATACCAAACTTCTGCATTAAGAAGCTTTGGTTTGTCAACGATATACTTGTATTGGAGGTTTCGGCGTCACCTATTTTAGATACACTGTTGAGTTGCTCTCCTGAATCAGAATGCATCTGCAGATCCACTCCAAACAATTTATAACCATCAAGTGTACAAGAATTTTGAACATCCCTTGAACAAGATGAAAATTCTTTGGCAGCAATACAATCAGCCCCAGGTTCCATGTTGTCTTGTTCTTTTCTGGCCTCTGCAAAGCTGACTTTTTCCACATATGGAACACCCTTATTATGATGGTAATCAGCAGCATGCAGAAAATAATTTTCAGGTTCACCAGACATAACATCAATATTCAAATCCACAGAACCTCCTTTCTCCACCATAACTTTATTGTCCATTACCAAATCTTTTTCATTCAAATTGTCTTTATGACAGTCTTTAGTGCCATATGGTGCACTAAAAGTTTCATGGTGAAACTCTGAGTGGACTAATTCTGCTGAAATGTGGCTGTAAGAACTACTAAGTATAGTTGAATTTGACTTATCATTAGTTCCTGCACAAGTTGAGTTTTTCCCTTCTTTGTAACTCTGGGTTTGACAAATGGCACTCTCCACATCTTGTTTATAAATGCAAGCATCCTCAGCATTAGCAGAAACCATTCCAGAGTTTCTATTTGCCCACACTTCAATGGCATGTGATTCTCCTTCTAATGCTTCAACCAATGTACTTAGTTCATTCATAGTATAACGAAACAGAATAAACCTGTTGTCCATTTCACATGAGCAAAACAAATTTGAGTGTTTGAGACAAGAATAACAGTCAGGAGAGCACTTGCAACCTATGGCAGATAGGTGCAAATCATAGAAGCAAGAGAAGCATTCTCTTTCCTCAAACAAATCAAATTTACTGTCCATCCTCAGCATCTTTAAATGAGTTGGAAGACAGTCAAGCCTTTCCTTTTCCATAGTTATCCTTGTCTGTCAAAAATAAGGGTAACAAAATGTGAAAAAAAAATAATGAAATGAAGAACAGGTATCTGCATGGGAACTAAAATTAAATAATAAATGCCAACCAAAGTGTCATAAAGCTTTTTAAATATGTGGAGAGTGGGTTATGATCAAAGATAAAGAGTATGCAAGAATCATTACCTTAACTGCCTTGGTAAGAACTCCATCTTTCCCACAAGCACTTCTCCATTTTATATATTTTAGATTTTCTTTTCCATGAAGAGTTAGCTCTGCAAGGGCATGCATGGCTTCCTGAGCACATCCAAATAATAACTTGTCATGAGACAATGAAGTCTTACGGCACTGCAAACTGTAAAGCTCGGCAGCATTCTGGCCATGCACAAGCCAATCAACAGGAGCCACATTCACAGCCTCTGCACAGTTGAAGCCACAATTGAAGCCACAGTGGTATGCCCTTGGAAAGGTAACAACAAATTCTCCTGAATGCTGAATAGTGCGATGTACAGGCACCCCCTCAGATTTAAGAATTGAAGGAGATAACTGAGTCACCTGCTCAAAGATGAAATCATAACCACTAGAATCATAATACAGTTCTCAAACTCTATCTACTACACAAAGAGAACTAAAATATCTAAGACTTGTATGAGAGATGAACAGATGTGCTAGAGTTCTGGAGAGATAAGATAGTGTTGCTTTGGTAGAAACAGAACTGTCAAAGTTCAGCATACTACATAATGAGAGAAAGGTCATAAAACAGATAACTGTACCATAATTTTAAAATCTTTAATGGACTTGTAAAGAACTAAGGGTAACTTGACAAATGCAGGTTATACAACCAAGAGCGTTTACACCATGCCAAAGGCTTGATCTATTGGCAAAGGTGAAACTTTTGACATATAGCATCCTACATTAGACGCAAACCATACCCTATTTAAGGCTTTAAGCCATTATTAGGCATAAGCCACACTAGGTTGAACCTGACCCTCACAACCTTTTGGACATATCATTTTGTCCCTCGAAGAGAAGGTTCACCCTCAAACCTTAAGATGATTGGAAACATATCAAACCCGTGATTTGAACCCCTGTTGACTTTAATTCCAAATGATATGACCAAGACACTTACCACGGGACATTTGTCTACAGAAACTTATGTGCCGTGCAGTATACATCACCGCAGGACATTTTTCTACAGGAGACATTAAGTTGTTTAGACAATACTTACTCCTAATCAACACTTTATCCCAAACACAATAGGAGCTTACCAGGTAGATTCTATACTGAACTAGTGAACTTTGATTCTTGGGAAGGCCAAGGATTAACTCTTCTAGAAGCTTAAGTTATTAAGTGGAAACATTATAACAATTTTATATCTACAAGATGGCTCACACAAGGTAAGCGAAGGCTTGAAGTGTGGATAGTGCATAAGTCCACCATACCTAGTGAAAATAGTTAGGATCATACTCTCGATCACTTGTTCATAGTGGCTCAAATACTATGTCAAGGATATCCTAAAAACTTTTGTCAAGTGGAGGGTCAAGAATAGTTTTTCATCTCCAGCACAGGGAGAATAAACTGGGAAAGGGGGGGGGGGGGGGGGGGTGCGAATCTTCTCTACCTTACTCATAAATTGATTACCTAATAACTCTAGCTTCCGCTATATAAGTATCATACACTAAACTAATCAAAAGTGTCACGCCTTTAACTAAATAAACATGAAGTGATACTCTGAAGTCTAAAGATTTCAAAATGTCATCATGTTTTTAGTTTCTTAACTTTCACAGGTGGCATTAAAAGTTCCTAGCAAACTTCCAACAAAATACACATTTAGCATCAACTACAATCTCTGTTTGTTTATGAAATCTCTATATTGAAACAGAATGAAGGCAACCAAAAAACTGAAATTTAGGAGGAAAGTACAATTCCAAGTAGCATACCAATTCATTGAGTAGATTTGGTTGTTCTTCAAATAAATCAGGCAAGTGCTTTCTCATTGCATCTTCCAGACCTGGAGCATGGCTTCCAGCTACTCCATACCATACTTTTGGGTCACCCCAGTGCAGATAATTAAGTGAATAGAGGTGATGGTCCTCAACATGCTGTTCCAAGGAGAAAGAAACAAGAAAAAGGTGTTAGTTTTTATTGGAAAGTATGAAGATCTGAAACAAAAGCAATGCAAAATTGAAGACAATATTACTTGTTTTATAGATCAATATTTCAAACAAATCAACACACACAAAGCAGTGGAACCAAAAATGTTGAGAGTGCAAGCAAACTGAGAATTCTATTATATTAGACATGATTCAATAATTATGCAGTTTGTAGCGACCCCTATCTGGATTCTAGTCTATGTCTAACACTAGTTCTAGTCTTTTATTTTCTCCACTGAACCTTCAATTAAATTATATTTTTTTATAAAACAGACAGATTTTAAAATTTTCAACTCAGCTAAGTCAGCTTTCATGACAAATAACTTAAACTCTATAACTCCACAGACAGATACAGAAAGTGATTAAAAAGAAAATTAGTAATATCATCTGTTATGCCTTAAACTTTGTTTCTTGCATAGATTTAGACTGAGAAAATGCAATTCTCACTACTTACCCAGCAAAATGAGGAAAAGCACATTCCAACATACAGCCATGGAACTACAACTCCTGAGATATCACTTCCTTCAAAACATAAGGCAGAACCTGGCAGTCGTGGGAAGTTATTCAGATTCCAACCAGACAGGGCATATCTATCTGACTCATTCTTAGTTAAGGAAGATGTCTTAGGAAAACCACTTCCAAGTGATCCAGTTTCCAAGTCAGCTCCATAATACACCTTCAAAAATAACAGAATAATATATAATTTTTTTGCATAATTATGTGACAGTAAGACTAACGATATTATCAACGAACCGCAATTAGTACCTCAACCTCATCAGTTGGTTGCTCTATTATTCGCCAGTATTCACCTTCAATTTCCTCCACAGAGGGTTTCCATCTCTGCTGGTGACTACTATCACTAACTTTTTCATATTCATTGGCATCATTCAATCCAAAGTAGCAATCTTTAAAAACATTAGCATATTGCTGAAAGTCTTTAAGTGTGAAGTCTGACCCTGATTGGAATCCAAACTTCTCCTCAGGCTCAGAAGCAACATTAGCTTCAGAACCTGATTTGGCAGTTCTCATACCCATGCCCATCTTTGACTGCTTTCTACGTTTTCGTTTCCTTCCCCTAATTTTCTTTCTCATGGGTTCCCTGTTCTGAAGCAAGTCAATTTGCTGAATACGAGTGGGAAATTTTGCATTTTCCCATAAATCTTTCTCCTGAAGAGGGCAAGGTGGTACCCAGCAAGCTGGAGGGACAATCCTACATATGCCATAAGGTTCAGCTTGGGGGCGAATCTTAGCTATGTAACCAAGTGTGTCTTCAAACTCCTGATTAGAGTATAAACAAAAAGTTAATTCAAAATACAATATAAACACCACCAAAAACTATAATACTATGATAGTGATAATTATAAGTACCTCAATAGTTGGATAAAACACAGGTGCTTCATCAACTATAGGCTGGCATGCTTCATCCGGATCCCATCTGGCTGATATCTGCAACATGACAATGATATATATGCATAGTAATTTTTAAATCATTTTTTCTTTTGAATATCCAAACTGATATTTATTCACCATAAAAAATATCCAAACTGATATCTATAGGAAATATGTTTAAAAGATTGAAATTAGTATCTGACTTCATAGAGTATACAAAGACACATTCACAGCACAGTAGATCATGCTAAATACCTTTCTATGCCGTGGACTGCCAGAAGACTCAAGTGTGTTTTCCATTTCTGGTTTATGCCTACAAGGATTATCCTGCAAAATATCACATGTATGAATGCTAAATTTGTTGACTCAATAAAAAATGATTGGGAGAAACATCAAAGTCTAGCAAAGTTTAACACAACATGTCCTTTCCAAAGGATTGATTCAAACACTGTAACAGCTTAATTTCAAGCATTTATGTTGTTACACCAGCTAGAAATCATGTAAAATATATGGATTTTCAGGTAAAGGCAGAACAGCAACTCAATCATGCAGTTAGTGCCATCTAATCTTCTAAAACAAGTTATACAACATTGATGCCCTTCATTTGCTTATGCTGGTAAGGTATAAGCAGTGTATGCCATGAGAAAGATTTAAGTTTGATTGAAGCCTCAACTAGCAGTATTGACTCATCATTGATGCAAGGTTGGAGATAGCTCTCAGAATTCAAAGACAACAGGATACAATCTTGTATTAAAAAAAAAAACAGTATCAAATGTAAAACCAAAACGGTTTTTGTACTTTGGCATCATTCAGGTTACTTACATCATAGTTGAATAAATACACTTCAAACAGTTACAAAAAGATTAACTAAATTTAAGTTAATCACATTTTTATAGCTAAAAAAAACATCCTCATATTTTAAGCTTTAATAAGATAGACTCATAGAGCATTAAATTAATATTTTCAAAGTTCAAATGCATGCAATCCTCTTGAAACCAAATAATGTAAATGCAATTCAATACAAAACAGGAACAATCAAAAGATTAGGCCATCCAATGCCAGACATAATAAAACATTCCAGAAAGCTAAACAAACCAGCCACCACCACCAGGGTGAGAAATTTCCAATCTTTCCAAACCCCAAAAAACGAAAAGTCACATAACATGTAAAGAACAGCCTACAGTAAAAACAAAATTAAGGGTTTACAATTCCTGAGTAAATTAACATCATCCTTCTGGGGAGCAGAAATTAGCACAGGAACTAAACTAGTAATATCAAATATGACACAAGCGAAAACACACAATCACAATGTCTTAAACATAATGAGAAAAGACTAAAAAGAAAGAAAGGAATGAAGGAAGCAAAAGATACACAAAAATAACAACAGTTTTCAAATTCGATAAACAAAGAAAAGATCTGAAATTTGTGATGATCCATAACAACAGAGGATGGAAATTTGGAACAGAGTAGCAGCACATGAATGAAAAGCGCTCTAGAACACGTACCACATTGTCAAGGTTTAAAATTTAAATCACAAAATGAGAAAAAAGAAAGAACCAACCTCTTTGGCGTGAGATTCTGCAGCCAATTTCAACTGTTTCATTCAATGCAAAATGAAAGATAAACCCAATTGAATAAGTTATTGAGACTGCAACAAGAACAGAGACCATTGTAACTAACCTTATCAGAGTCCCAATTAGCCAAAGAGACATTCCACAAAACAGTTTCTCCCTTATCTATCTATTACCCAACTAACTGACCCCAAACAAACCTTAAAAACTGCTAAAAAACAACAACAACAACAAAACAAATGCAGAACACAAACGTACACAATGCAGCAAAATTCTCCCCGAAAAGTTGTTTCCACGTTCTGAAGGAAAAACAAAGCAGTTGCGTACAAAAGAATTAACCACGAAAATTCCTTCACAAATCAAACGAAAACCCAAATGCAAATTCAATTGCATGTATATATATTTTATTTTATTTATTGTATCTATGTATGTACCAATGCATGAATGTAGCAAACCCCAAAATTTGTTGTGAAATTGCAAAAGAATAAAAATTCTACAAATCTTGGATTCTAAATTCTAATGCCCAAAATCAAATAGTAGTAGAGGCACTTTTATTTAAGATAAAAATAGAAACAAAAGAATAGAGTGGGCATATAAACCATGTAAATATATTTTGACAGGTGTAATGGGAAACAAAATTAAATAAATAGTTATTGAAAATAATGGGATGGATACGAAGTCCCAGGTGAAACCCCAACAACAGTACTTGCACAGTTACACTACACTACAAAAAGATTTTAATTCCATTAATAATGATAATAAATTTTTTGTACCGAATAAACGACAATAATATTAATATTAAAAACTAGTTATAAAAGTTATTCTGAAAAAGAAAAACAAATCTTGTAAAATCTTTGAGAAAATAAGGGGACACAAAAGAAAGTGAACTGCTGTCTGCTGTGGCAGCGGGAAGCGGCTGAGATTCTACACTGAAAGACGTGCAAGTGTACTTGACAACACTTTTGCTCTAATAAAATTTGTTGTCGTTTTATAAATTTTAATAACTTAACTATTATCTACTTCTAAGATAATTTTGTAAAATGAAGATAAACGATTTCATACCAGCAATGAGTTTATTGAGTTATCTTATCACTTATTTAAATCTTAATAACATTCAATTTATTACCTTTAGTATCAATCATCATCAATAATAACATATAAATTAAAATTATTCATAGTAACTCACAAAAATAGCATTACACGTTTTCATAACTTCATTATTCTTTTTACAGGGCTTCATTATTGTTATGAGAGTGTATAAAAGGTATTAATAGCATAATAATAAACGTGGCAGCATAATTAATCTTAATTATTTTTTGAAATGCAATAGAAAAAGAAAAAAAAATTTCAAATCGAACTAAGAAACAGATCCAATAATTTTAAAAGATTTCATAATATATTTATTGTTTAAAGATATATTTATTAATTTCTACGAATAATCTATATATAATTTCTAAGAATGGGTTAACTCAGCATATCATCTAATAATAAAAAAATATTTAAAAATTTGTTAGTGGATTTATCGTTGATAAAATTCTTCAAATATTTAAAAAGTTGTTAGTAGATTTATTTTTGATAAAATTCCTCGTAGTCTAAGTTGTATCAAGTAATCTAAATGAATGTTAATTTAAAAGGTGAAGGTGTGTAGTGCGCGCAATATTAACTGAAAGTGATGAAACAACCCAACGAACCACAAAATGAATGGCACATTTTCTTGGCTTGCTTTCTTAAGTCTCGTTTGGTTTACTCGTTGGCTTTCCTACTCCTCCACATTCCGCAACAAACTGGCGTTTGCAACATTTGTCTTTTGCTTCGGCAGATAAAACCATGTTTGTATAACCATCACATCCAAATATGTTCAAAATAAAATATATGAAAAGTATTTTCTTAAAAGAAAGTACAATCAACGCTTAAAAAATATATTCAAAACGATTATCTAAAATGAGTTTAATATAGATAATATCTTTTAGCATACAATTTTCTTTGACAATTTTACTTACCCTTTTTTATAAAAGTTAATGTCATTATCTAATATGTTAACTTTTTTGTTAGCAAGAAGAAGGATTGAAACACACCATCTTTTGTTATGTTTCTTCTCTCTTAACTAAAATCAATCTTATAACTTCAATTTCCTTACTTTTTTAATTACAAAGTATAATTGTTTTTACCTTTTTCATTTTTTATTCAGCATTCTCAGCTTTTCCAAAAAAAAATTCTTTTAACTTTTTCAAAACTTCCTTTTATTTTTCCACAAAAAAAAAAAACCCCCACTTTCTCTCACCCTCTCATATGAGTTAATGTCCTTTCCTCATGCTTGTATTTCCCTTTCCTCTCAAAATATTGTATTGGACTTTTTTTAACAGATAATATAATACACTATTGTTTTATATGGTCTATGATGCACCATCATTGTTAATAGCTTTTAGATTAATTTACAGTGCAACTTTTTTATCATGGATTTTCCACACATCTGATCCTTACTATTTCTTCATGGTACCACTCTTCGTTGTGCATCACCTTCAAAGGCAATTTGGGGACAGAATTGCCACTTATTTTTCTGCTTCTTCTCCCTCTTTGTCACCTTTGGCGGACCCTCCATTAACCTCATGCTTGGCAGCACCATCATCATCAACCTTAACTCCACTACATCCCCCATAGAAAATGGTCAAAGAAGGAACCAAATGGAGACCAACGACAACCAAAGGTATTAATCAAGGGAGGAGCAGCGATCAAATGTGGAGAGTCCATGATAAGAAATAAGAAGATTCACTATATATTAATCTAAAGAGTATTAACAATGGTGCACCACATACCACATGAAGTAGTGGTGTGTCGTAGAATCTAACACTATAATAATAGGG
>NW_024464664.1:17764-28661 GCF_000004515.6 Glycine max
TCATCTACATCAATTGGAAAGAGTATGCTTTCTCATATCTACCATTCTCATAAGTTCGATCTAGTTAAAAATTCATTGATATTTCATGCCAATTTTCCCTTTTCACTGCACAAATAAATATATAAACAATGATTTTGTAAATAAAAAAAAATGAAATGATAAAATTTGATGTGACTTTTTTTTAATTTTAAAATCTTATGTCTAGACATAGGATAAAAATAAGAATAAAATATGATATTTTTAATATCTTTTATTGACTTACGACTTAACTTCTTATCTTTATTCCGTTACATTCGTCCTTTAATAGTATATTTATGAATGAACAATCAATTATATAATAAAAAAATTCAATTTTTTACACAAAAATAAATTTAAAGTACATGCAATATAACTGAAAAGAATTAAAGATAAATTTTACATAAATAATTATACATGTTTATTACCCTAGAAAGAGATTTGGGAATATCCTCCCAAACCTCAACCATGTCTATCAATTGATAGTTATATCCAAAAGAAATCAAGAATCAACAACATAATATCAAGAAGTTTTTCACCTTTTTACTTTGAAGCAATTCAAGATCAACAATAAAATGGTGTAAGATAAATGTTTTTAAGAAAAAAGAAAAAATAATTAAATTCTTAAATTAGTGCAGAAGTATCATACCTTGACCTTGCAGATCTCTTTTAACAATAATGTTATCTTCACTTGTAGATCTTGTTTGGATATGAAGATTCACTTCATGGCAGAAAATCAAATTTAATAAATTTAAAATGTAGTCATAAATGAAAAAAAAAATCACAAAAAAGATGATCGCAATCGCAACAAATTGTGACAGAGTTTGCTTAAGACAAACAAATATGTGCGACGTGAAATGTTTTAAGAGTTTAAATTTTTTTGAAGCTGAAGTGAGAAGAAACTAACCTCTGATGAATTTTGTTAAATTTGAGAGCAGTACTTGTTTTTCTTCACCCCCCAGAACTTTTATAAACCCAAAGGAGGATGTAAGCATTCTAAGATTTTTCTACTTTAAATTTGAGAGCAGTACTTGTGACAGAGTATTTGTAAGCATTCTAAGATTTTTCTACTTTAATCTGTATTTTTATATTTTTTTTAATTTTAATAATTTATTTCTATATGCACCAAAAATAATAATAAATTATGTGATGTAATATGAAGGAAAGATTTAAAAGAAAGCAAATAAAAAAGTAAAAATATCATATAAATATATAAATAATTAATGCGTGTGAAAATTGAAAAAAGAAAAACATAATTGAGGTATCAATAGAAGTGATATGGTGGAAAGAAAAAAAATAAGACAGGTTGCAGGGTGTGAGTGTAACACTGTGACTAAGGGTAGTTGTTTGACGTAATATAATGCTAGTAAATATTATTAATATTAAATGTTCAATTTTTATTTATTAATAATTAAATTGAAGCGACAAAGTTTTTGCCAAAAAAAAAATAGTTTAATTGATTTAATAGAGGGCGTGAATATTAGAAATCCTTTGGTAGTGTCTTTTGTAGAATTGTAGTAGGTGTTGGGTACGTGAGTACTCTACACCGATAATGGATAAATTGTAGTGATTCATCAAAAATGTTATTGCATAAACCACCTTAGTCACAACCTAAAGTCGACAACGACTCATCCACATATGAGACTTGTGTAAATGCTCTCAATATATCCCTGGCCTCCACTACTTTGGACCCTAAGTCCAGCAACAATGATATAATTATATTCAGTTTTGTTGGAGTTGATACCCATAAAAAAAAATTACTAAGAAAGTTTCTTTTTTCTTAATGTCAATTTCTAATATTACAATAATTATTAAGTTATTATGATTGGTTTAATGGTTGAAAAAAAGAAAAAAATCTTGAATTCAAATTTCTCTCACTCATAAAAATTAACAAACTAGAACATCAATAAAAAAATATATTATGATAATTATCAACAATTTTTATTTAGTATTATGAATAAACATCAATAAAATAAATTAACATGTAATCATTCTACTGTCTTAATTTTAACTTAAAAGTTTTTTTTAAAAAAAAACTTTAATAGAAAGATTAATTATCATCCACATGGGTATGAACAAATTTATCAAGTAATATTAATTCATTATTTTTTTTTATCATAGTGACTATGATCTTTAACTCAGATATAAGGTTGATCTAATGATGAAAGAAAAAACAGAAGAGAAAAAATTATAAATTTGAATTTTCTGCTAAAAAAAATTAGCAATTTAATAGCTAACATTTGTAAATAAAACTAAAATAGGATCTTTGACTTCCTTATTGGATCTCAAGCTAGGTATCCTCACAAGTTTAACTTTTTAAGCTTAATATAAAACTAATCTTGGATCCGAAACTTAATTACATTTGAAAATTTAACCTACATTTTTTCCTACAAACTCAACTTATTGTCAACTAAGTTATGTGCACTAGGTACATTAATTCGTTACTAATCGATCGAGGGCAACAATAAAAAATAATCAGAGCATAATATATAGGTAATTTACCACATATCATTGCATCAAATCTTACTTTCACTCTTCCCTTTTAGAATTTGAGATTTATGATTTTATTCTCATCTCTTTATTAACTTTTATGGAAATGCTTCCTCATAGCTAAATTATTCTAATCCTATTCTCCTTTGAATTTTATGGAGAATCTCATCTTATTACACTGTAATCTTCTTAATCTATCTTAAAATAACTATACAATCATCTCTGTTATTACTAAGTATTAGAATTGTTTTTTAATGATAGACTAAGTATTAGAATTGTTATTGTTATTATTAATAATAGTAATGTTAGTATTATTTTGTTATTCTTTTACTAGTTATTATCATAATTTTGGTTTTTATAAGTCCTAGATGACTAAGAATCACATTTATTAATTTTTTTTCTCTCACTCGAGACATGCATCTCATAATTTACATTTCAGTTAATTTCCTTTCTTAGTATTTGGCTAATTTGTTAATATATAATCCAACACTTGTAGAGATACTTTGGCTAATTTATTACTGTTGTGAATTATAATGGACAAACAAAAAACATTAACTTAATTTCAGAACAGCCAATGCAGTCGAGAGTGGGGAGCAAGACAGTTGG
Source organism: Glycine max (assembly GCF_000004515.6). Classification (NCBI taxonomy): domain Eukaryota; kingdom Viridiplantae; phylum Streptophyta; class Magnoliopsida; order Fabales; family Fabaceae; genus Glycine; species Glycine max. Next base: position 20,876 of record NW_024464664.1, read on the forward strand.
CAAAAAAGACAAAGAGGAGATTCATGGCACCAACATATTTTACACAAAACTAAGAAATTTTTGTAAAAGTCCATGTAATCTACGTATTTATTTGTGGTCCTGACACAACTAAAAACACATATATCAGACGCTGGATTGCACTTAAACAGGTGAATATAGAAAGCAGGATATCAATATGTATCATGCATTAATTGTAAGCATGAAGGTGCTAAATGCGATTTAGCTTGAGCAGCTTGGTGATGGACATCACTGTAACAACGAGAAGGAGAATGAGGCCAACGAAAGAGGCAACGAGGGCAACACCACCTCTGTTGCAGTATGCTTCGAATTTGTCACATATCTTATCCCACCTTGCATGTGAATTACCATTCCTTCCTAATTCTGCCATGAATGTTGCTGCACCATCTCCAGTTGCTGCTAGAGCCATCGTCATCTTCACCCAAAAGTATACATAGTCAAATAGTTTTCATATATATTTGTTAATTTAAGAATTTAATTTTGATAAAATGTTAGTATAACAATTTGTAAGTTATCAACTAATTAAAAATCACTTTAAATATGAACTTTAAAATAATTATTATAAAAATCACTCATACAACAATCTATTATAAGAGTTGATCTTGACATTTTATGAATCTCAAGCCAAACAATAAATAAGAACCCCTTACATACGTATATTCATAAGAAAATATAAACACATAATTTTACTAAAAATAATTTATAAATTTATTTCATAAAAAAAATAATTAAGAGGGTGATACTTCCTAATAAGCATGCCGCATTTTAATTTGAGTTTAAAAGGAATAAAAGTGGTAATTTTAATCTATTTATGAAAATAATATAAAAAGAGCCTATTATTCAATTTCAACCGATGAACTTTTTTTTCATAAAAAATAGTCTGTTTCCTGTCTTGGGCCACGGGCCATTACCAGGTCCGAAATTGACTTTATATGTGATTATTTGTTTTTGGTTGAGAAATTTTAGGGGAAGCCAAAAGGAGATGGTTTTCCACAAAAAAAAAAAAAAAAAACCTCTGGCCTCAAAAAATATTTACAAAAACTTACATTTATCTCAAATGGGAATTCAAATATACAACCTGTCTTACTCTCCTCAACCAATTCCTTGGGATGACTTTATATATGATTAGAGAACTATGTAAAGATTTTTATATTTTATATTATTGTAAATTCTAATTAAATTCTTAATTCAAATAAAAAAAATGTGTAAAAGTGAAGGTGACTAAAAAAAAGAAGGATCCATTCAGTACCACGTCTAATATTGCAATCAGTCCAAGGCGAAGTCCTTTGTAATCATATTGGGGTCCTAATATCTCCACTCCTATCACCAGCAAGTTATAGAAACTGGCAATTGCATTGACTATCACGAAGAATCTGCCTCACCATAAATAACACATAAGAAGGTCAACATGTCTAATATAGTACTATAATATTGCAATGTTAAAAAAAGTGTAAACGAAAACAAAGGAAAAGTAAACCATATGATTTGTAGAACTAACATAAAAGCTGGAGTGTGCTGAAACATTGCAGTAAGAGTAATTGTTACTGGGTTGGTGCCAATGGTAGCAACTACCATGCCTTTGGTTTGTTTGTTGAATGCCATAACAAGTGTAGCAGATGCTGTGGCAAAAAATGCGACCACCCTAAGGGACAAAATGACCCAATCCTTCTTGGGCTTGGGATCAGGAACAGCACTGAAAGCAAGCTCTAGTTTGTCTCCATTTTCTGAGGCCATTGTCCAAGTATTTGCCAGTTGATTACCGTAGTGAGAAAATGGTCGGAGATAATGCAAATGGCCTAAGGAGAAGGATGGGTTAATATAGGATAAAGCAAAATTGATCAACCATATCATTTGTTAAGTCTAAGAAGCCAAGTGTGGGTTCTGTCTCTGAATTCTTAAGGTTGTCGGACCAACTATATTCAGTTGTTGCAAATTGGTGAGAAATATGTGAGTAGCTGCAACTCCAAAATTTTAATTCTATATTATTAAAAATAAAAAATAAAGTAATGTTTCATAACAACAACAATTATAGCAACAATGTTAAAAGTTTAGTAATCGATGAGCATGTAACATGAATAAATTGACATATTGTTACAGGTTCAAACTTTATATTAACTTTGCCTCATTTAACTTTGACATTGAATAAATGATGTGCGTGGGGTGAGTGTTATTAATTATTACTGGCTTCTCTAAATGAGCAACAGAGCTAGTCAGTTTATTTGAGGGTAAGATAAACAATTTTAACGGTGTGTTGTAGTAGTATTTTTTTTATTTTTATTTTTTGAAATCACGGTGTGTTTTATTTTGTGATTTGAACTTTATCTCAATTTGATGCAGTTGCAAATTTGCAGTGTCTCTCTCTCTCTCTCTTCCCCATGTCTCTCATTCTCTCAACAATGTAAGTATTATTTTTATATTTGAATTTTTTTATCTACGCTAAATTAAAGATATTTTCCTAAAAACTTATTAAATTTACACCCAGAAGCAGAATATTTTAATACAAATAAAATTAATTATATTTATTTTATTACTAGATCAATATATTAATTAAATATGTAAAAAGTTCCATAGATGAATAAAAAAATTACCGTGAATAAAAAGTTCCTTAAATAATAATTTTACCGACTATTTCTCTTTTCCTATGGCTGTTTATACTTTACATACCAACCACCCACCGTAAGCACGATAAAAAAAAATACTGTAAATATCACTTTTCAAATTTTAACACACATTTTGAGAACATTATTTTTAAATTCAACGCTATTGACAACGAAAGATAATTTTAAACAAATACATCATCTCCAATAAATTACTCGTCGTATAAAAAAACACACCCTTTATTTTGAACAAATTCAACAAATTTTATTATTATTAATTTATTATCTCCGTCATCAGTATATCAACAAATTCAACGCGGTTTACGGCTTGGCTTAGATTGATTTTGAAGTTAATTTATTCCATTTGATCATTTTTGAAAAACCTATACTACAAAGAAAAGTCAAATTTAATTAATCAAATATAATCTTTTATAATTTTTGTTAAACAAATTATATATTTTTTACTGGAAAAATCTTTATTTTTAATCAATAAACAAATGAAATTTCATAAGATAGGAATTTTGAACCGGCATATAAATTCCTCTATTAGTTAATTTTTCATTTAAGGAAAAATACTTATTAAATAAAAAATTAAATATATAGTAAATATAAAAATCTTGTTCAGATACTAAATTTCATCACAAACCGTAACTTGATATAAATTACAAATTACAAGTTAAAACAACTTCAAGTTTATTTTAAGAAACTAATACAAGTTTACTATATTTATGGTTTTGTTTAATTTATTTCTATTTTGAACATTAAAACAAAAAAATAAAATTGAACAGAATGTTGTTCATTTTTTTCAACAAACGATTTTAAAGATTTATTTGATTTTTTTTAGACCAGTCTGCTAATTTTGAACAGTTTGGAAAAATAATTTTTTTAATAGTATTCTATAATAAACAAGATTTTTGTGAGTTGTGATAAGGCTAAAAATAATGGTGACTTTGGATTGCTGTCAAGGGACATTTTGCGTAAGCGTTACGAACAAGTAAAATATATTTTATGATTTTCAATTTACATCTTTAAGGTAGTTATTTAAAATAAAAAATCAGAACCTGTTAGGTAAACACAAACTTAACATATTATTCTTATACATAATCAATAACAATTTTACAAATAATAAAATAAAATAAAGAAAAAAATCAGAATGTCAAATAAAAGTAAATTTGATATTGTTTCAGTTTTTTTCCTAATCTTTCTAATTTTTTTGTCAAATCAAACATACAGATCATGAGTGAAACTTCTTAAATAAAAAATAACCTACAAAATTTTGTTCTTTATGATAAAATCTTACCAATATAAAAATATGTCAAAAATATTTCATAAAGTAAATTAGTAATATTTATTTTTTATGATAAGAAAAAGTCTAATCACCTACACAAATAATATTATAAAAGAATACATATTTCAAATTATAATTTAAATTGTAAAAACAAACAGATAACTTGAATAAATGAATTATAATGACCACAAATTGAAATAAAAATTTTCACTGAAATTATTTTAATATATAATATTCATGTTGAAGGTAAGTCAAACTTTTTAAAGAAATTTAATTTTATGAAGTGCATGAGATGCAGGAGTTTCAAGAAAGTGGAGTGAAGCTTCATTTTATTTATAATTATAATTAATTAATAATTTTAAAAAGAAAAAAATATAAACAAAAAGTAAAATACTAAAACATGTTGTGCCTTGAACAATATGCGACTTCATATTGAGGAATTTTTTTTCTTAATTCTAACTTTTTATTTATAAATTTTATTTTAAAAATTATTAACTATTATAGTTATAGTTTGATTTTAATTTTAAACTTTTGATATGTGTTTACCAAACTGAATATATCTTTCTTTTTTAGTACACTGAATATTAATATTACAGAAATATTTATAAATCCTAATTAAAATTGCATTCTGGAAATTAAAATTATAAACCCAACATCAACCAAGTTTTACTATTGCTTAAAGCCAACATGTTTTTTTTTCTTTAATAAAGTTATTATTTAAAATTAAATTCTCTACAATTTTACACCACCAAATCATATTATTTTGACATTTAAATTATAATCTTGTACATATTTCAATTTCAATGCAATTTAGAAAAAAAAAAAGGAAGACGATTATAAAAAACAGAAAAAATATCAGATTTAATTTTACTTTGGTATTCTGATTTTTTATTTATTTTATTAGTTATAAAAATTTTATTAGTTGCCTCTGAGAATGTTGTGTTAGACTTTATCTACCCAAGAGTTTCTCATAAAAAATACACCTTAATTTTCTATTTTTTTTAGGGGACCTTAATTTTGTACTTATTAATATATATATATATATATATATATATATATATATATATATATATATATTTCGTGAATATTGTTAAGATACATATTGAAAAAAATAATAAATAAAAAAATATTTAAAATTATGTAAAAGTGCATTCAAATCATGATAAAAATTACAATCCCTAATATTGTTTTTAGTAAAACCTTTTTACTAAACACTTGTCTTGTTTTATTTGAAGTTTTATAATTTTACTAAACATTTGTAAGTTATTATTCTTTTAACATTTACTACTATTCCTTTCTTTTTCCTTTGCTTTTCCCTTATTTGATTTATGCATGGATTATGTCCTTTCATTTGTTTTGACAATATGCTATTGTCATTTCCGTATGATCGTATATATCATTCACAGATAAAGCAGATGTTGAAATTAAAATATAAAAAACAGTTTCGTAAATTTATCCATAACATAACTTTATTAATTTAAATTATAACATAATATTATTTTTATTATATACTTCACATCAATTTTGTAAGTATAATTATAATTATTACATTTTGTAAAAAAATATAATTATTAAAGTGAAAAATAAGAAGTTATTGATAAAATTAATCTATTTTAAATAATTTAAAAATTCATAATAGTGAATTCACTTTCAACTTATCAAAACATAAAGTATGTGTGTCATGAGCTACTTAAAACGTCAAACTTAACAATGTGTTGTTTAAGAACATTTTCAACTCGGGTGTTTTACTTAAATTAAACAACAATGCTTAACAAATTTTTATTATTAGAGCATATAACTTGACATTGTGTTGATTATATAAATAATTGTTGCTTAATTTATTTTTAGCAATTAAAAGATTATTTTTCAATTATAAAATTTAACATGTCTCAAGTACTTATTTTATCAATTTTAACATTTAAGTAAATTTTTGTATAATTATGTTTAATTAAAGATAATGTTAGGATTTCTATGACCCGCTCTATTTATTTGTAGTTTCTTTTTGTTGGGCTTTGCTCCTTCTCAGCATTTTAAAAAAATTATAAAATTTTTAAATTTATATGACACGTAAAACTTGTAAATTTAAGATAAATAATTTATTTGAGTAATTATGTAAGATGCTCTTAATTTTTATCTGTTTTATTTTACCATAAAAAAAAAGTAAAAGCGACCAATGTTTTATACTTTTATGATGATTAAAAAAAAAAAAAAAGAAACGTAGACTAATAGTCGCTGAAGAAATTTCCGAAAGTGTGTGTGGGATGAGAAGATGATGAGGAAACATTGGTAGAAGAAATTGAAGAGAGAGAGAGAGAGAGAGAGAGAGAGAGAGAGGGTTGGATTGGTTTTCTTCTTCCTTTTCTCTAAAGAGAATCTAATCTCAATCCTCATTACAGATTTCTTCATTCCTCTCTCAGTCTTTTCTGTTTTCCCCCTTTGACATCCTCGTTTTCGCCGAAACAAAAACAACTAAGATTTTTTGTTTGTTTTGTTTTTCTTCTCCTTGTTGTTATTTGACTCGGTTGTCTGAATAGGTTGTTGCAGCAGGGTCGGGAGCCACAGGTATTGCCAGATCCTTTGTTATTTCCATTATCTTGTTTGTTTTGATTTTCTGTTTTGGGTGTGTTTTGTTTGGTTATGGAACATATGTGTCTGGTTTTGGTTTTGGTTTTGGAGCATATTATATTGGACATGTTGATTCTCGAATGTTGGGGTTGGTCATATTTGTCTGCGGAGCAGGTGCTACATGTTTTTGACTTGGATCAGGCATTCTGGTGTCTGGTTTCCTGCGTAAAACAAATTAGTGGGAATTTTGGTTCAATTGGTTATTGATTCATTTGCGTGTGAGTCTTAGGGTTTCATTTTGGTTGAGTTTCCTGGTGAATGGTCTTTAACTTTGCAGCTATGCAGAGCCAAGTTGTGTGCAATGGTTGTAGGAGCCTTCTGCTTTACCCAAGAGGGGCAACCAATGTTTGTTGTGCATTGTGCAACACAATTACCTCTGTTCCTCCCCCTGGTAAGCTCATTGGCTGTTTCTGTTGTTGCAAATTTTAAGATTAGGTAAACTTACACATTTTATATTGGTGTGTCTCCCGTCTTTATCTATTGGTATGTGCTATTTATTCAATTTGAAACAAATCATGTTGCCTTCTGGGTTTAATATTTACATGTAGTCAGACTCCATTTTGATGCTTATTCTGAGGAACTCTACCATAATAATAACCTGCAGGGATGGAAATGTCTCAACTTTATTGTGGAGGGTGTAGGACATTGCTAATGTACACACGTGGAGCTACAAGTGTGAGATGTTCCTGCTGTCACACTGTAAACCTTGTTCCACCAGGTACTAAATGTTAGTATGTTCTTGTTAAAAAAAAAACACTACATGTTAGTATGTTACCTTAGTGGTCTAGCATTGATTTTGGTGGACTGTATGTTAATTTGCTTGTTAATATAAATCTTCTATTTTATAATTGTGGTGTGATGTTTTGTTGGATTACTTGGTTATTGAATATATGGTTAACGTGAATGGTGTTACCAAATCCTAGTGAAGGGGTCAGCAAGGGGTGCATTAAGGTGATCCTTTTATTTATTTATTCATTTATTTCCTGTGTATTCTTTGGGATGCTTCTGGCTTGCTACTTAAGAAGATTGCTACCAACTTGACCTTTTATTATAAAGAAGATTTCCCTTTTTGAGGGAGGTCATGACCACATAACCTCAATTCAGTCTTCCTCATCTATTATCCCTCTTTGTTCAAATTCCTATAGGGTGGAAGATAAGATTGAAAAAATTATGTGAGATTCCTTTCACATGTAGTTGGAGATTGTAATAGGGTCATCTGGTTATTTGCCAGTTTGTTGTAAGGCTAGAAAAGAATGAG
>NW_024464664.1:30618-51268 GCF_000004515.6 Glycine max
CCCCCCCTTGGACTTATCTATCTGTGGTACTGTATGATTTGTAAATTTTGGAACCTTATCTTTTTGTGAATTCATTTTCCAGCAAATAACATAGAATATAGGTTTGTGTCAGAATCCCCCCCTCCCCCAAAAAAGAAGCAGCAGGAGCCACATTCATCAATTCTTCCTTCATGATCAACCAATGAAAATGTTGATTCTTAACACTTGTCCTTGCCCTATTGTTTTTGCTTACAGTCTGGAGAAGAACAATCTTAATCACAAAGATATAAAAACATGACTGTTAGTATAAATGGCAAACAGTTGTTATAATTTATAGCCAGCTACTTGTTAATCTGTCATTGAGTTTTATTTCTTTGATAGAAGAATATACTTTCATAATCATTTTTTCATTGTCATTTTGGAATTCCAATGTTAATTTTGAATTGCATATTAACTACAAGATGTTGGGATCCTTATGCAGTGTTGCATTAATTGGTTCTGTTTTCTTATACTCATGCCCGTCTAATGATGAATTCCTTTTTATATTTTAATAACCTATGCTTAGTATTCAATTAATTTTTTCCTGACTATCCGTTGCTGGGCTTTGTATCTGCATTATAAAGCATCTAATCAAGTAGCTCATGTCCATTGTGGGAACTGCCGGACAACACTCATGTATCCTTATGGAGCTCCATCAGTCAAATGTGCTCTTTGTCACTTTATTACTAATGTCAGTGTAAGTTTTTATTGATAGAACTATGTTATCTGAGCATTGAATTTTTAGGCTAAAAATTTGTTATGGGTCAGTGTATGTTGTGTGTAGGTAATTATATAAACTGTGTTTTCTAGGAAAGGCTTTCATATATAGATAATTTATATTTTTATTAGCTATTCTGGTATTAGTCTTATTATTACCATCTGTGTCCTGTTTATTCTTTACAAGCATGATCACTTGAGTAATCTCGTGCTGGCTATCAGAGATTGGGATCCAGCCTAAAAGATTGGAGCCTATAATTTGTCACAACCCACTTAAATGCCCTACCTCTTGACTAACTTACTAGGATGTCCTTTAACATTAGATGCATCTGTAAAGGTTATGATATACTGAATATATAATTATGAGATTGTCAGGAGTTATAAGGCTGACTTGGTAGTTGGGAAGGGGGTTGAAAGAGAAGAGAGGGGGGAGGGGGGGGAGAGGTCATATGTTTGAATCCCTACACTAACATTCTAACAAAAACTAACAACTAACATTTGCTGATAAAAGAAATTATGATTCTCAACTTCTGTTTTTTTGTGAATATGATGTGTGTATCTATTTGGTATGTTAAATTTTTCTGAGTTGATTTTTATACCGTTTCCTTGCTTTTGCTCCTCTTTCCTGTCTTGTAGACGAACAATGGAAGGCTTCCAATCCCTGTCCATAGACCCAATGGGACAACCAATGCTGGAACATTACCTACTACTTCAACAGTATGCTTTTATTTTTATTTTTAATTTTTGTGATTATTCATAGTAAGGATGTATTGGTGGTTTTCTGTTCTGATTATATCATTCTATTACCTGCAGTCAATGCCCCAATCTCAAAGTCAAACAGTAGTGGTAGAAAATCCAATGTCTGTTGATTCAAGTGGGAAATTGGTAATTGTTATTGCTTTTCATTTTTAGTTTGGACTTGTATTTTCTTCCTGCATATATGATTCCCCTGAGCATAGCAAGTTTTCCATAAAATAAATTTGACATGTTACAGGTGAGCAATGTTGTTGTTGGGGTTACAACAGATAAGAAATAACGCCGTCACATATAAAAGGTACAGTTCACGTCATGACGCATTACCACAGTTGCTGTCACAGGAAGATATTGTTTGTGTATATGAATATATATGATATTGCAGCCTGCAATTGTTGAATTGAAATTGATATTTTTCCAATATAAGAGCTGGACGAATATCATGTACGTATGTATGAATGTATATGAGGTGGACAAGTCGTGAAAAGGGCTTAAAACCTGTTTTGTGTGATTACCAAAGCCTACTTTGTTGTTTCCTTGGTAGCCATACCCAAATCAATTAGTTCATTCACATTATATGTTTGACTTGTAAGTCCTAAACTAGTAAATGGTATTTCTTTCATGTCTTGTGAAGCTTGTGCTTTTCTTGGTGATCTGTTAGTTACATATGTTGTAATATTTGATGATCTTGTGCAAGCATTGCTTGATAAAATGACTGATATCATAGATTTTTACCAGTCATTTGATAATTTGTACCAGACCCAGGCTGCTTTAGAAATTTGATTTATACCAATTCTCTTTTGACTTGGGTAAACAAATAATGTTGAAAAACATTTCCATGAAAATAATGAACATTTGCCATTACTTGTGCTCAAATCCTACCTGTTGGCCAGCATTTCTTTCTTAAAAATCTTTTTTAATTACCTGAGAATAGAAATCAAATAAAATGGAGAAATCTTTTGGTAGAATCACGTTAATGGTATTTCATACATCGTGATTTTTCTTTGGAATTGTGTTTCAATCAACACATGCTAAATCAATAACGGATATCTTTTAAGTTGTGCTAGTCATGTTGGAAATATGACCAAATTTTTAAGATTTTATACATGTTAACCGTTAATTTGAATGTTTATGAAAATGTTAGGGTATCAAACACATCGTTGCTTTTGTGTGGTTGAATATCTAAGATAACTTTGTGGCTCTTTGCCCCCGTTATTACATTAAAATAAAAATCTACTGTTCGTTAAGTTAAATTATTTTAGAATTGATTACATTTTACCCTCTTATAATTTCTCATTTTTTTACGTCACCAAAATTTTCCTAAAGCTTGGTTTAAAACAAAACCATCAAATTTCGTTAACTCTGCTTAATTAACTAATTGTAGCCTTCTGTAAAAAAAAAATCTAATTGTAGCCTTCTGTAAAAAAAAAAAAAAAAACCTAACTATAGCCTTCTGTAAAAAAAAAAAAACTAATTGTAGCCTTGTTAGTAACGGTTTAAACCATAGTTATGATATTTTTCACTTAATCTTTTTTTTTTGTTCACATTTTAGCCTAAAACGTTTATTTGATTTTTTTTTCTTTGGGGTGGGGGGAGGATGGAAAAACTTTTCATTCGTTTATCTGTTAAAAAAAAATTGAGTGCTAAGAAGTGTTGGATATCATTACCTTAACTAAGATTTTTTATATTTAAGATATCGATTATTAAAAAAATGTATTTTTTTTTCATGAGATGATGCTCAAGTAGCACTTTTGTGCTCTCAATTTAGGCTCGGATCTTATTCATGAGATGATGCTCAAGTAGCACGTTTGTGCTCGCAATTTAGGCTCAGATTTTAAGTAGCAAACTGAAATTGGCTCAAGGACCCATTAAACAGAAAACAGATCTTCCGAAAATGTACTCCAAATGTATAGTTTAGATATCAAAGTACAGTTATTTTTTAAAAAACTATATATCAAAGTACAGTTAATTATGCCTTTACTTACTATAGTCCAACAATGTTAGATATCACCCTAAAAAATACTATTAGATATCAAAGTAAAAACAATTTTAAATTTGGATATTATGAGATAATAAGGAAAATGTTAAGTTACCAGGCACCTGCCTCATTGACGTAGCTGCCTTTAAGATTTCTTTATATATAGAAAATTAATTTTAACTTAAATTATTAGGTGATTACTTTTAATATATTATTTACAATTAATTCATTAGTAACATTATGGAATCTAAAAATATATTGTTATATAGTATTTAATAAGCCTTATCAGTTATCACTTATTTAAAAAAAATGTAGGAAACTTTATTTTATATTTATTTTGAACAAGAAAAATTGGCATTGAAATGAATATAGACCTAAAACTTCATTAAAAAATATTATGATCTGTAGAAACAGACCATTTTGATGAAAAAGACAGTGGTTAGTTCTCTTGGTTCTTACAAAAAAGAAACAGTTCTTTTGGTTTTGATTATCTTTATACATATTCAACCAATTTAATTTCTCTTATTGAGAGCTATTTGAACAAACTTTAGAATATGAAATCACTTTTGTCTTTTTTTTATTTGAATCCCAACAATTATTTTTTTTAAAAGATGGAAAATAAAAAAATAATAAATATTAATTTGAAACAATTTTGAGTTATAGTGAGCATTAATTTGATATTGATAGTTTTGATTTTATTGTTCTAAAATTAAAGATACTGAATGAAATACTAATAAACATTTTTTAGAAGTATTAAATTATATTAAAAAATTATCTCCTTTAAAATGAATGTAATGTTTATAAAATATCATCAACAATACTCGTTATTATTGTCATTGTTAAAAGATGTTTTTCAAAGTTAATTTTTAGAAATTCTATTTACAATAATAATGTTATAACATAGTAATAGATCAATGAATTACCATTGGTGAAAGATTGAAATTATTTTATTATAAACATTTAATTAATAGTTTTATATTAGTTATTTAGTAGCATCATTTAAGTGTGTAATAATAATACAAATAAATAACATTAAGTTGTTGTTGGTGTGAATGGTGCTCCGTTTGATTTCCTAAAACAAGGTCAGTTTTGTCTTATGACGAAAATTAGTTAAAACACTAATTTTATGGTGATAAAAAGAAATAAGCAAAATTATATTTTTAGTCTCCAAGTTATTTTTAGTTGTGGATTTGGTCTCCCATGGTTTCCTATTTTGTAAAATCATGCAATGTTGGTCTCAGACCACAATTGGACGTGGACCGTTAACCAGTTATGCTGATATCACGTGTCATATTCTGATTGGTCAATGAAAATATCAATGCATTTCATCTTTCATCGAGTTGACATTCAATCAAAACGTGACACGTGAGTGGCAGTCATCATCCAATAAGAATGTGACACGTGACAGTCAACATCACTGATCAACGTTCAATTGTTATTTAGGGTCCAACATTACACGATTTTATAAAATAGAAAATCAAATTCGTGAATTAAATTAATGGGGGACCAAATCCAAAACTAAAAATAAGCTGAGGGACCAAATTTACAATTACCAAAAAAATAATACGAAAAGTGTTGTATTATTACACAAAGTGATTTCATGTGTTGATTCTTTCAATTAAGAAAAAAAGAGTAGCCACTAATTGGTCTATTATGTTTTCGGAGTGGGGATGTATTAAATGGCGCCGTGCTGTATTTTGGGGCATATTCCATATGCTGTTGTCAGGAAACTTGCTGGGAAATGCAATAGGGGCTATGCTTGTACACGATTGTCCCATATTAATAATATTTCTTGGTGCTTAAAGAAAAAAATCTACTGATTCTTTGGTGTGGGTTGATTTTGATGTGTGGTTTTTACTTTGTTCGCTTTTTTATTTTATTGTAGTTGTAGCAGCCATAACAGTGTTGGTGAGGAGGAAAGAGAAAAGGAGGAGATAGAGGGGGCAGTGTTGTCACGGGGATGAGGTAGATGGAGGGATAAATTTGGAAACTTGGAGAAAAGGAGAAGAAAAAATCACAAACACTGGATATAGAAAACTCATAAATCTAACGGGCAATATTTCTTTCCCACAACGGTGGATATATGTTGTTCAGAATGAAAGTTACATTTCGCAGTTTAAACATTTGCTTTGAGTTCCGTAGTTTACAACTACAACAAGTGAGTGATATGGATTCTTCTGATCACTCTTACCCATCAAATAACCAGCAGGTATGTAACTTGTTTCCAAATGATGCAGCAAATATATGATTTTTTTTCTGCTTAGAATGAAAAAGGAAGCATTTTTTTTTTGTGTGGAAACAATAGCTAAAAACGTGAACTTGGAATATAATCATAATCATAACTTGTTTGATGTGTTTCACACACTCACACACACACACACGTTTCTCTATTTTGGGCTCCAACCTTTGCTTCAAAATGAACATTTGATCTGTATATTTGGACATATATTATGACAACTATGTTTGTTTTTCTAATTTGCACATATTATTTGTCTGTGTTTGATGATGTTCAGTCAGATTCTTGGTGGGAGGGCAATCCTTCTGCCAAAAACAAAAAGTGTTTGATTCCATATTCCACTAGAATTTGGGGGATTCGTGCTAGGTTAAGATCAGCAAGCAAGGTTATTGGAACTAGAAGAAACATCTGTGAAGACTTACTACCAGATTTCAGATTCAGAATGTTCTCTAATAGAAGTAGAATCCCTTCCAACACAAGTTGATCATCCTTCTACCTTTGAGCCAGAAATCACACATGAAGCATCTGAAAAGACTGGAGATTCTGTTGATGTAGCTGAAATGGAGCAAGTGAGTGAGGATGAGAATCCAATGGCTGATCAATCAACTCAAATGGAGGGGCACAACGGATTTGAAGCACAATTATCCCTCTTGAGGAGGAACCTTTGGCTGAGTCTACTTCAAAGGTTAGACAATTATCCCTCTTGATACAACGTTTACTTCCATTCAATTAAAAAATCAATATTATTTCTGCTCTCTCTCTCTCTTACAAACCGGCTATGAGTGGTCTTTTGTCTTGAAGAAGCTATCTTCTTAGCCTTATAGAGTCTTATTTTTTTATTAAAAATATTAATTATTAATTTTTTTTAATCAAAGGAACCAAACTCAATTTTTTTTTTCTTTTTTTTAACCACTCAACTAACATTTTTCATCTTTCTTAGCCTTATTGAGACTAGTAGGTAAGTAACAGTAACACTAACAAGAAGTAAGAATAAGAGGAGTGTCACGTACTCAGATAGCTGTGTCCAAAACACTTACAATGGTGCTTTAATTTCTTGGTGGCTTTTGTGAAAAGTTTCAGGAGTTGCTTAGTCAGTGGTTAAGACAGATAGAACTGAGGTAGAAACGTATTCTTAGTTGCCCTGTGCCTGCACCTCTTCTTCCTTGGACTGATCGTATCTTCTCACTCTGATGCACCCACCAACCAGGTAAGTTATGTTTCCAAATGTTGTATGCGGTTATGCATGAGCCTAGCTTGCAGCATCTGTGTGTGTGTGAGTACTATTATTTATTCTACAAAAGTTGAAAATGGTTTAATGAACGCATGTACTTTGGTAGAAATAAATTAGTAAAAACATGAACTTGGAAGCATATAGTAGTCACTGCTTCTTGATTGTGCTATCAAGCTTCTAAATGTTTTGAAAGAATTCAAGGTCCTTTCTAAGGGTTGAGGTTGATTTTTCTCCACCACTCATGGAAAGTAATTAACTTTATAGTCAGTCATTTCTTTATTCTTCTCTGTGATATTGGTTTAATTAGCCGCTCCCTGACATGCATGGATGATTTTTAATGTCCCTACAACTTTTCATGATTTGTTGAACATGAGTTTTTTTATTTAACACTGTACCCAACATTTCTTTTTCCTTACTTGCTCCTTGCATCAATCAAAATGTTGGTATGTGTTAAACCACTCCTTCTCCAAACTCACATAACTTTGACAGTGCAAAAGGATAAGTTCTTCATTTACTAGTGTACAAGCTAGCTTTCATGCAACTATTGTGAGTTATGGTTGTTTATAGCAATGCAAACCTCTTCAATAGGTCCAAGATTGCTTATCATCCCCTTATTTTATTGATTCAAGAAAATTTGGTTATGACCCGTAAGTTATGGAAACTGTAGCAAAGCTGCACAAAAGTTACTTCAGTCTCCACATCTAAAAAGTTTATGTTTGTTAAGGGGATAAATAAGACTTGTAATTGTACTTGTACGCTTGATACTCAAAATGAAAATGTATTTTTCATTCTTGTGAATGTCAGTAACATGATAAACGAATGTGCAATGAGCTGTTTTTTCTCTTTCCCATATCATTGGTTTAGTTCTAATTTGCACATTATTGGTCTGTGTTCAATGTTCAGCCAAAGTCTTCGGAGTGCCCTCCTGAGCAGAAACCTTTGGCTGTGTTTGGACATCCATTCTCACTTTTCAGCCTCAACCGAACTGAAATGGACAAGGAAGGTGATGACGTTAATTCTGTTGGACAAAGCTCATCATTGGACACAGTTGAAGTTGAAGGATATCAAGTAAGGCCAGAATTGGAGTCCATAGTAAGAAAATTTCTCGTTAAGCATGGAGACATTTTTCAGAATTGTATGGTATCGACAATGATATTCCATTCAATGTTATTGGAGATGATATGTGACATCATCTCAGACTTGCAAGACAATAATCTCTATGAAATCACAGAAGATAAGCTACATAGCATGATTACTGTTGCAAATGATATGAAAGTGAACATTGAGTGTCTACACTTGAAATTGAAAGAGATTCTTGAGGCAAAGCAGACTCTTGATCAATATGCCAAGCTAGAAGAGAAAAAACATATCAGCAAAAAGATCGTTGAAACTGTCAAGAGACTGCTTGACAGTAAAATGAAAATGTAGTGGCAGCAAAGTTCCAAATATTATGTGATAAAGAGACTGCTTGCAAGGAGTCACTGGTTAGAGCAGAGGATGATTATTCCAAGATATCTCAAACTTTCACAGATGCTAGATCTAAAGTGAGACAATTCGCTAATTGCTCTCTGGCCGATGGTTTGCTTTAGATCTGCCATTTCTTCTCCCCCTTTTTGCTTTCGCTCATTATTTGCACATTGAGCTTTATCTTGAGTATGTATACATATGCCACTATTATTTAGCTTTGTAAGTTTCTATTTGAGGTTTACCAAGTGCTGTAGAAATATGTTTCAATTTGTTGAGTAATGACCAATTCCACAAATTAAAAGGCCTGTGTATGGAACACTTACGGTCTCAAGTATTAGAAGGTTAAGTATGCTTGTGTAGGGAGCAAACGAATTGGGAGGATTACATTTCAAACCAAAAAAAATGAAATTTTGTTTTACTCAAAGCCTTTTATCCTTATTTTGTTGAGTTATTGCTTCAACATGGTGTACCATTGAATTTCTCTATCAAAGTATTTTTAATAGGAGTTAGGAGGATCTCTAAGATTTTAAGCTGTTTCCCTTAATCAGCATGCAACTGATACTTGAGTATGGATGGAAGATTGTTCAGGGACTTTAATAGTTAAATCATCATATAACCCTTTGATTCGAATTAAAAAAATCGAATTTAAATTATTGAAGGAATGGGACATGGAAAATAATCAGGAAGAGGAATACGTACCATGTTCGGAAAAAAAAAATACTGCTGCTGTATTAAAGACTTTATTTCGCAATATTGTATTCACTTTTAGCTGTCTAATGTAAGCTATACATAATGGAGTTTGTATAACAACTTTTCTCATCCAATCTAGTACAAGCATTTTATCAATTTCTCTTAATTAACTCGATCGTTTTGATTCTATATTTTTCAACAAGTTTTTTTTTCCAGTTAGATCAGTGATAGATCGTTGATGCCATCCAACATTAACAACGTGGCATACACTGTAAAAATAGAAAAAGAAAATGTAATTAAAATTTGTTTCACCTGAATACAAAACTAATGAGTTTTTCGCTTCTGGTTTTCGTTATATATATTGCATTCAACAGAAACATAGACTGGAGAGGTAGCTCAATCTAGTTACCCATCCAACCGCATTTCTTAAAGAAATACGTTCTAAATTTTTCAACTAGAGGGGTACATATCAAAATGGACCAAATTTTTCATGAAAACAAAACAAAAGAACAATATACGTTAAATTAAATTAATAAGGAGCCTATACATATGAATTTGTAGTAAATCAAGTTGTATACCCCGTACTGTTACAAATACAATAATATATGACGTCCCTAAAGTAGTGCTAGGCGTTTCTTGTTAATTACTAATTTAGGCACACACATTCATTATGACTTGTTATATACAGCTATATATTGAATATTGAATATATAAATTAAAGCGCAACCCCCAGGGTCTCCTCCAGGTGCACCCCCTCTATTCTTGAAACTCTTTCTTTCTCTCACGCACCAGATGGTAGCTGTTTTCTCCACTTTCACTTCCTTAATTCATTCCATTAATTAGACCACAATTGTCTGTAAGTCTACTTTACTTAGTAGTTTCCTCATACGTACCTTAATTTACACGGTCAAATTAATGCTTTCCTCTCTCTATATATTTGCTTTTTGAGAATATTTAAGCATTGAGAAGATCAGACACCTTGTGTGTGTATATTAACGTGTTTATTTCTACATTAATTTCAAACGTGATTTTCACGCCTCAGATATGATCTTCAGAGATTAATAATTATATATACTATATCTCAAACATGATTCAGTAATTCAGACATTTTGTATATATATGCGAGCATCTAGCTATAATATTGCTCTCTTAGGCTTGGATTATTATGGCTTTTTAGTAATCAGTAACACGTACAAGAACATCATGCATGCATGACATTACATAAGAAGAAAAGAAAAACATGACGAAATGCTGATTAAGGTTTTGTTTGGTAATTCCTGCGTAAACTATTAATTAATAATTATATACTGAATCATTAATTACGTAACGCGCATGCATATATGTTGATTTATACAGAGAGAGGAGCAGAATGGAAACGGAAGAAGGTGGGAGCAGGGGTGCAAAGAGAAGGGGATGCACGTTTCAGAAAAACGATTTCTTCCCGGAGGAATCGTTTAAGAGTTGGGGTAACTACGGAAAAGCGCTGAGGGAGACACCGTGGAGGTTTAAGGATCGGGTTATGACCCGATCCAAGGACGAGACGGAGGTGGTGGAGATGAAGGGGAGGAGCGGCAACGAGATGAAGAAGACGCTCAACTCGTGGGATCTCATATGGTTCGGCATCGGCGCCGTCATCGGCTCCGGCATATTTGTTATTACCGGCCTCGAGGCTCGTGAGGTTGCCGGTCCAGCTGTCGTCTTGTCCTACGTTGCTTCCGGCATCTCCGCCTTGCTCTCCGTCTTCTGCTACACCGAATTCGCCGTCGAAATTCCCGTCGCAGGTTTTTGCCCTTCTTCACTATTATGACAAAGCTTACTTTCAGTTTGGTGTTTTTTAGGAGATACTTTGAAATGGTCAACTAGGACTTCATTGTCCTAATCAATGTCCACAAATTACGTAGTTGAGTAATTACAAGTTTGTGGGAGATTGACAAAGACTATAGATTCGATCATAGTGTGATTATTTCTATTAATCTTTTGGTGTATCGATTATTTCTATTCTAGATTGGAGTTTTATGTTAGTAAACTATTTTATAAATTATAGAGAGATGAAAACTTTCATAAGAACACAATGTCAAAAATACTTAAGAAATACTAAAAAATAAGAAGTTATCTGGAAGAATTTTGTTACTTAATTCTATTGGATTCGAATAGAATTATCTAAAAAAAAAATAAGAAGAATTAATATATATGTATCATAATAAATGCCTATGTATAATCACTGTTTTACTTAAGAATGTGAAAGCAATGATATATGATAGTTTTTGTGGTGAGTGTTTTTCAGGTGGGTCATTTGCATACTTAAGAGTGGAACTGGGAGACTTCGTGGCCTTCATGGCCGCCGGAAACATCCTCCTGGAGTACGTAATAGGCGGCGCCACCATATCGCGGTCATGGACCTCCTACTTCGCCACCCTATGCAACCACCACCCAGACGAGTTCCGCATAATAGTCCCCAACATGAACCCCGACTACGGCCACCTGGACCCCATAGCCGTGGTGGCCCTCATCGCCATAGCCACCCTCGCAATGTGCAGCACCAAAGCCTCCTCCCTCTTCAACAACATCGCCACGATACTCCACTGCCTCGTCATCGTCTTCGTCATCGTCGCCGGATTAATCAACGCCAACCCACAAAACCTGACTCCCTTCGCACCCTTCGGCGCCCGCGGCGTCTTCAAGGCCTCGGCGGTTCTCTTCTTCGCCTACCTCGGCTTCGACGCGGTGGCGACAATGGCAGAGGAAACCAAGAACCCTGCTAGAGACATTCCCATTGGACTTGTCGGGTCCATGACGATAACAACGTTGGTGTATTGCTTATTGTCTTTAACACTATGTCTTGTGCAGTCATACAAGGAAATTGACGTGGATGCACCGTTTTCTGTTGCTTTTAACGCTGTTGGGTGGGATTGGGCTAAGTACATCGTTGCATTGGGAGCGTTGAAGGGAATGACCACTGTTTTGCTAGTGACTATAGTTGGTGAGTCTCGTTACTTGACACACATTTCACGTACTCACATGATGCCACCTTGGTTTGGCCACGTGGATGACAAGACGGGGACGCCGGTGAATGCTACAATAGCAATGCTCACAGCAACGTCAGTGGTTGCTTTCTTCACAAACTTTCGTGTTCTCTCTAACCTCTTGTCGATTTCCACTCTCCTTATTTTCATGCTAGTGGCCGTGGCGCTTCTAGTTAGGCGATATTACTCGAGTGGGGTAACAACAAAGGAGAATCAAGTGAAGTTTGTTGTGTGCCTTGTGCTAATATTTGGGGCTTCGTGTGGCGTTTCGGCTTATTGGGCAAACAGTGATGGGATTATTGGGTACGTGATTTGTGTGCCTTTATGGGTTTTAGGGACCGGAGGGCTTTGGCTTGGTGTTCCAATGGCCAAGAAACCCAAAGTTTGGGGGGTGCCTTTGGTTCCGTGGCTACTTGCTTTGTCTATTTTTATCAACATTTTCCTTCTTGGCTCTATCGACCTCGACTCCTATATTAGGTTTGGGGTGTGGACGCTGTTGCTCTTGCTTTACTATGCTCTTGTTGGCTTGCATGCTTCTTATGACACGGCAAAGGACTTTGAGAGTCTAAGTAATATTACTACTAATCAGGTTCATGACCAAGACTTAAACCATGTGGAACAGGGACTGCAAACCCAAAAGACTACTACATAGGATCAAAAAACTTGTTTCACGTGTCTGTGAATAGAAAGCAACATTTTTTCTTTCTTTTCATCGCATCATAAATTTATGATATTTATATTTTTCTTTTTAGGTGTTGAATAATATTATAGATATTCATCAAACATTTTTCCAAATATAATGTAGCATATGATATTGAGTGATGATTCATGAATATCTATATATTTTAAACATTTAAAAAATATTTCTTTTTTTATGTTTTTCTTTATGTCAAATCATAATATCTATTTTTTTCTTACTTTCTCACTTTTATTAGGTGTTCATTGATATATTGGATGTCCAAGTATAATTTTTCTATGATATTAGATTAGAGATCAACCACTAAATATTAGTCTCACAAGCTTATTACTTTATTACGTGTTTGAGAATATATATGCGAAGTACTATTTATTGTAAGGAAATACATATGGTGCATGATATATTGTGAAATGCTATTAGAATGCAAAGAAAATATATACGAAGCACTATATATTATTAAAAAAAGTACCAAACTACAATCTATATATATAAAAAAAGACTATGCCAAAGTTATTACTAATTTATTACTTTCTCTTAAGAAATTAAAAGGAAAAAAATAATATGAAAATTATAGATAAGCAGAAAAAAAAATCATAAATAATACAATTTTATACATTCCAATAAAAAATCATGGGTTAGCATTTTTCTTCATAGAAAGCGCTATTTTTTTTGGTGATTATTAAAAAGAAAGAAAAGATATTAATTTAAAGAATGTTAAACTATGTAAGTGTAATTAAGAGGATCTAATTTAATTAGTTAAGTATGATAGGTGAGTGTTATAAATCTCTTTATATTATATTTGATTCTTAAATATATATATATAAACTTAAGAATATTTTACCATTTTATAAATTTAATTATATAAAATACTTATACTTTTTTTTAGAAGATAAAATACTTAGGGCATTGCTTCCGTGGATGAGTTATTGAAATGGTCTATATATATGGTAAGTTTTCCGATTATCTTTTTATATTTGTTACATCAAAATCTTCATGACGCGGGATACGAAGGTTAATCTTCTGGTGCGTGTTTTGTGATATTATATTGACTCTTTCTTAGGATTCACTTTTGAGTGTTTACCTTAGGACTTGTTAGAAATTCAAGCATTTTAGTTCGGAAGAGAATGATTTCCCCTTAATTTAATTTCAAATCCGATCCATATTTGGAAACTATCAAAATTCTATCAACTTACTCAAGCCGTATTCGGATACGGTTCTAATACGGATTTAGTCATTTTCTGAATTTTTAAAATTAAAAAAATCCTGAAAGGATAGGGAACACGTTATTCCCTCTTCAGTCTCTCCGTTCTTTCACGCGACTTCCCTCTTCAACAACGCCACTCCCTTTATCACGCCGGAGGCACGACGGAGTTGACGACCGGAGGACGGCGCTTCCTACTTCGTTTTCCGGTACGGTCCGAGGTCTCTCTTCGCTCTTCAGTCTTCTCTCTCCCTTTTCCGGCACTGTCCGAGGCGGTCTCACTTCTCTCTCCCTTTTCCGACGAGGTCACCACTGTTTGTGCGTTTTCCGGCGAAGTACTCTCCGTGATTTTCGCTTTTTGCGCTCGATTTCTCTGCATTTTATCTGTTATGTATTTTGAAGTTTGATTTCTCCCCTGATTTTGAAATTTGATATAAAAAAAATTGAGGTTGTGTTATGTTTTTTTATGTTCTGACTTCTCAGTTCTCATGTTCTGTTTTCTTTTCTCATTTCTGATGTTGTTATTATTGTGTGGTTGTGTTGCTTGAAAAAATGTCTACAACTGTTGGAGGAGAGGGTCAGTTCTAGTGCTACTCGTAGATTTGCTTCCTCAGAACTGTAGATGATCATATTTGCATACATATATAATTCTTTTAATAATTTTTTATTAACGTATCGAAGACCTATCGTATCCTTAATTTTAAGAAATTTGCCATATCGCTGTATCCGTGTCGTGTGGTACCCGTGTCGTATCCCGTATCTAGGCTTCATAACACAGTGTAAGATTTTGACATAACTTGTTGTTCTGAGAATCCTACTTTTAAGTTAGAGATGCCATTTTTGGTTCTGAGTTGTATAATGGCAGCAGAAGTTAAAGGCTTTGGCTGGTTAGGAATTTTTTTTATAATATTCATTTAAATAAACTATTCATTGTAAACTAGAAAGAAATATTTAAAATTCTTCTGAGAAAACCATAGAAATAGCTACCATCAAATTATTGGTAGTTATCATGTTTATTTGTGAACTTTGATTTTATTTTAATTTGTTAAATTTAAATCCCTTTCTATCTTTCATCAATTTCAAATCTTGTTTTGTCTTGTGCCCCCTTCCCCCTAATAAAAGGTCATCTGATCTTTAGTGAACCTTAAAAGAAGCAAAGTGAACATGATATCTCTCTCATATGGTAAGGAACATAAATAAATAAAGTAGAGATTTGTAGGGGGAATGCTTATGGTTGGAACAAATCCATTTTCTTATGATGTTACAGTTGCATTTGTCCCATACCAGCTAATTTATCTGAGCAGACTGAGCCTTCTGCTATTTCTACTGAAGAACTGGGTTGAAAGGTTCAGTTGCTGATCTCATAAGATTATTGACTTGAGTAAGTTGTACATGTTATTGTTCCATTGATTTGGTTTCCAAGGGTTGTAGTGGTGTGATGTGAAGAAATATATTTGTTTTTGAGAGGTCATACTTATCATGATAATTAGCTCATAAACATGTGATATTTATTATAATTTTGCTTTATTTGTAATCCCAGGATATTGGTTTCTAGCTTTAGTTTGAGATCTGATTTTGTGTCGAGTAATGCCTTCCTAGTGGTAGAATATTTCTCACTTTGTTTGAATTGTCTTAAATCCAAATTTTACATTTGCAGAGCATTTCTTGAAGCAAAGTGTGGATTTCTGATAACTACAAGTGCAAAGGGCATCTTTTTGTGCTAGTTATGCTATCTGTAATCGATTTATATAATGTTCCATTTGCTTTTTGATATTGCAAGAAATTCTGGTTTTGTTCGTGGTTATCAACAAGGATACGGTTAGTTGGTTACCAGCAGTAGTTTAGTCTGGTGAACATAAAGTTGAAATGGGTGAAAGATAGGACATTGGATGTTGTTGTTCCTGGTCAGAGGGATCTTAAGGCAGCTAGGATCCTTGTCTCCGTCATTTATTCTTCTTCTGAATGCTGCCTTCCAATATACTATCTTTCTCACCACTGTGGACACTTTGTCTTCCGAGTGACCTCAAACTCTCCACCTTTATCAGAAGATATCCCAATATATTTATTGAGTCCTCTTTTCTTGATAGTGGAGGCTCTCCTGTTCTGTGTTTCAGTTTGGCTCCAGAAGCCTTGGAGCTCCATCACGAGGAAATGAACATCCTTCAGCAAAATCAGTTGGAACTCCAGGTTATGCTGTGCAAATTGCTTATGCTCACTAGTGATAGGATCCTTCCACTACAAACCATTGACCAGTTAAAATGGGACTTGGGTTTACCATATGATTACCAGCTGTACAAATTGGAGAGGAATTCACAAGCCTGCTGAAGAAAGGGCTATTGGATAGGAGTAAGGGTGTATACAAAAAAAGCATAGACACTAATTTGGTGGAGGGTCTGAGAGAGGAGGTTTGCATTGCTAAAAAAACTAACCAGCTTAGTTCTGAGGATGAATCAGATTCCATGTTTTCTGAATATAATTCAAAACCCTTGCTGATATATGTGAATGTGATATTTCTCTTTAGCCATTATGTTAATGTGGTTTGGCTTAGTGACAATTTTGAAATCTGTCCTAGATGGGATGTTTGCATATTACTACTTTTCACCCGCTTTTGCCTCTTGTGAAGATCTGTCAATGACCAAATATATCAGCAATGCTATCTTAGCAAGGGAGAGCATTTTCTGATTAGATGTAATATTCTGGAATAAGGGTTACAGCTCAATATTATTTTAAGATTAGATAGACATATAGCTACAATTCATTTTACTGAGAGAAATTTTGGGTATCTCAATCTTTATGGTAGTTGAAAATGTAATTTAAAAACAATGACTAGATGCCTATAGTTCTAGAGCATCTTTTTTTAGGGGGTTATGGGAGGTGTTTGACAAAAATCACAATCTTTTTTAAAAACAAATTCGCATGAATTTGTTCATTATGCCCATGAGGAAGTTTTGCTGTTTTATTAATATACATACAACAGGGCTCTAAGTTTCAAAGCCCTCATCCATTAAGACTAAATACGAATAGAATGTTAACTAATTAAAGTATCTTTATCCTGTAATTAGAGAAGAGTTGCATAATTTTTTCTCTTCAAATTCACACACGATAAAAATAAGCTGATACATGTCTTTAAGCCCTATTTTTGTAATAATAAAATAAAAGCTAGTTCTTGAAAGGTAGCCTGTTAATTAATACATAAAAGGGGAATTCAAACTCACGAACGACGGAACGAGTGGTATTCTTACTCTGGCATTTGTCCTCGCGTCCCAAAAGCTAAATTTTGTCGTGTAAGATATTATATACATGTCATTTATATTATTCTGAATATAAACTTGATGCCACTCGTGCTATTGAGACTTTCAACTTTTTTCTCCGTTTGAAAGTGACAAACCTGTACAGTTTAAGCCCTTCATGATCACAATTCACAACAGACTTGTCAGTTTTTCATATTCCAATTTTGTAGATGACCAGTCCAAAAGCAATTTTTTACGGACAAAATTTAAATAAAGTCCCTTTTACCCTCTTAATTCTTCAATAAATCATGTTCTTTTATATTTTGCAATAATATTCAAATGTTATTGATCGATGTAATAAAATACTTAAATCTAAATTTTGCCCTTTCAATTTGATCTACCATTTCAGCTTATTTTCATAACATTGCTCTGTTTAAAATAACTTTTATTTTGGCCATCAATAAATTTTGAAAATAATTTTTTTTCTTAAAAGATTATTACATAAACAGATCAACTCAACACTTACATGTGTTGAAATTAAAATAAATAAAAGACTAATACCGCTTGGTGAAATCAAAGTGACAAAGTCCTTCAATGACTGAAAATCAACTTGATTTACCATTTTTTCAAGGACCAAATTTATGTCTCAAAAATCATTCGAATTACCTTTTTTTTTAATATTCAACTAAAACTTTTGAACATTATTAAAATACATCTTGATATTGGACGTCAAATCTCACCATATTTTTTTATGCGTGATTCACTGGTTAACATGACACTTGACAGAACTGCAAGGTATAACTAACTTGAAAGCAAATATTAGGAAAATGATAGCGTGTCCAAAAGTGTCAAATAGAAAGCACTATCATGCCTTAGAACATGACATTCATATCATACACCATTTGTGATCCATGTATTGTGAAATGTAAACAGAAGGTAAAAGCGGGGGAAAAATACAAACATATGTTTATTTTAACCCCCACCCAACCCCTCAAAAAGGAAGAACAAAGTTAAATGAGAAAGAAAAAAAAACAACGAAGCTACAAAATAATATATAATCAGTGCAACCTTGTCAACTCTTCTACTCTCTTGCATAACTCCTCTACTGAAACATCCAATGCCTTGGAAATTTCATCCATCTTACTTCGGTTAAGATCAAGAAATGATTCGATCAAATCTCCATCTAAAAAGTTTCTAGCTTCAACAGTTTTCTTCTCGTTGTTAAATGATCTCCATTGCTCATGGCTGAGCCCTCCAACGCCTTTAATTACCTTCCTCAAATTTGACTGAAGTTTCTCCAAGAAAACATATTGCTCATGTGGAAGAGAAGCAATTACTCCAATAACACCATTAATGGTGCCAAAGATAACAGTTGGAATCTGGCCCACATCAGAATCTGGCAAGCGCATAACAAGGGAGCCATGCCGGAACCGATTGACAAATTCTCCAAGGTGATACTCACCAACCACTTCAAGACGACCTCGCTCTTCATCAGTGGCACCTTCACTATTTTTCCGAACTGTGAACAGATTAAAACTGTTTTCTGCACCTAGATATATGTCATCATCAACAATTTCAACGGCTGACATCCAATTTGCATTGTAGTCACGAGCTCTTTCCTCAATAGCACCTTCTTCATGCTATCAATAAGGAACAACTTATCATTCCAAAAGAACATGGTGTACTCATTATATATACAAAAAATCAGTTATTCATCCAAAACGATAAGCAGCACAACAGTTGAAATTTAACAAAACCAGACAGAAACTAGTGTCACAACAGTTTAAAATTTACCTTGTAGATTAACAAGGAAATCGACTTCATCAGATCACCAACTACAATAAAATCTCCTCTAGTTTGCACATAAAGTGCTAGGATGTGCCCATGATGTCCACATTCAGACTGCAATTCATGGGTACCATCATCCCGGAGCACCCACTTATACAGCTGAATTTTTTGATTAATAGCAGCAAGCAATTTACCATTAAATGCATTCAAGCAATAAACAGCTCCTTTTGTCTCTTTCTCGGCAATTAGCTGTAGTTTTCCATCTTCAACAGCAAAAACAAGAATTCTTCCCTACATGTTTTAAAATGGCCATAGGAAGCAGGATATCAGAAGCTTGACTAGAATAATGCTGAAAAAACAAAATTTCTCACTTACTTTGGTTGGTTCCATTTCCTCTGGCAGTACATATGCAGTTCCAACACAGTAATACACATTATTGTCATCTGAGAAGGAGCAGCTAATTATGAAGCAACCATACTCATAAGTGTCAAGAGAATAAGTTGATATGAACTCAAAAGTCTGGTCATCCAGCAAGCGGACAAAGTGCATTTCTGAGTCTTCACCACTAGCTGGGTTGTATTTCAAACTACAAATAGCAAAAGTCCTAGATTGCTCCTGGTGGCAGATACGTCGTGCGTGCTCCCCCAGCGGAATAGAGCGAATATGAAGTTTTTGTATATCATCAATAGTGCCAATAGTAAGCTCACCTTCTTTTGCAATTGCCAAACTGTTTAAGTTATTAAAAGTAGATGAGTACCATCACCAGTAAAGGATTTTATATTAAATTGTACAAGATCCAAGAACAGCACAAGGGGATATGTAAACAACTCTAGTAAGTCAAACTAACAAAGACCAAGATACCTGTCTGGAAAAGCAGCAGAATTGAAAGGACACATGTGACTCACTTCCTTCAGATTCACATTACTATAAAGTAATTTTTTGTTACTACTATAAATTACAGTTGGCCGATCAGATGCAGCAAATACATGAGTAGTATTTTTGGAGGAGAAAGTCCGTAGTGTTATAGGTTGTGTCCCTAGAGATACCTTTTTCCTATCTGTTAATTCACCGGTACTAGTATTCAACATAAAGTTTAAGAGATGGCCATCACCGAGGGCACATAGCAAGTACGATATCTGGAGAATAAAATGAAAAAAGCAACACACTTTAATAAGATGTTTTTAAGAAGGAAACTACCATTAAACTTGTGACATTGAAAGTTAAGCAATGCCTCAATTTAACATGAGCATAAGAGTAAAAAGATATTAATGTTGCTGGGTAGTATATTCCTCACAACTGTCGCACATGTAAAAATCCAAAATCTCTACTTCAAAAATAGAACTTACAAGAAATAAAGTAAGAAAGCAGAATGCCAGAATCAAAAAAATAAAAGCAAGTACAAAAATGACTCAAGGAAAACCTACCCCTTCAAAGGCACAAGAAGACAGAATGATCTCCCTCCTATTGTTCCTTATTGTTCCTTTGTGATGAGACTCAGATCCAGGAAGAGAAAAAATTCTAACACTTATGGTCTGTCCCCATTCCAACTGCTGCTAGATTACTGTGAATGGGGTTTTCCCCAATGGGATTTATGTCCAGGGATGAAAACTCAAACTCTAGC
>NW_024464664.1:51368-91933 GCF_000004515.6 Glycine max
AGTGTAACAATAATTATCAATTTAATTGCAAACTCAATATGTATTGTCATAATAAAATCCAACAATATGTGCATAGTGTAAAAGTAATGCAATAGATTGAAGCAAATTCTCTTAAATGGTAACTTTAGTAGAGCTTGATTGGATACCATACCAAAACTACTCTGATGGAGATCCAGAAATAAATATCAAAGGCCAAGTTTTGAAGTTGCAGCCAAGCACAACATTTATTTGGCCAGCATAAAAAATACTGATACTTCTGGTCAAAATTGATTCTAGTATTTCTATACGAATTAAACAAAATTATGTTTGGCTGAACAGTCTTATATTACTTTGTAGACTGTAGTCTGTAGCTTTAAGATATCAGAATCTGGAGTTCTCCACCCTTTGGAGGAGTCTTTCAGTGATGGAAAATCCTTTCAACTTTTAAGGAGTTAAAATGAGTAAAATATACATTGTCACTGGGTCATTAACTTTTTTTTAGCTTTAACTTTCACTGTTATTGGATTATTGTTTTATATTATTAAAAACATAGGGCAAAATAAATATTACAATATCTGAATTAAAATATCAAAACAAAAAAAAGAAACAAATTTATCGGTATAAAAGACATTCTTATTCATGTAGAATATTTTATTATTGGAGTTTCACTGAACACCAAAAACAATCCATGGAGAATCAAAGAACATGATTCTTTAAGTAAATGAAATGATGGAAGCAGGCATTAAAAAACTACAGCCTTCACACCTAACTAACATTTACTGTACCTTCAGGAAATCTGTCTTTCATGCTTATAGCCTCACTGAACACCAAAAAACAATCCTTGAAGAATCAAAGAACATGATTTTCTAAGTAAATTAAAAATTGGAAGCAGGCATTAAAAAACTAGAGCCTTCACACCTAACATAAACTCGAAGGAAATATTCATCTTTCATGCATACAAAAAAATTCCATACAACCAATGACAAATATTTACAATTACTAATTCAGCATCCCTTCAACTGTCTTCCTCCTTTTATCTTTAAGAATTAACCCAAGGTAGCATTTATTACTTATCAGGATTACATTCTACTTCAATGATCTTATAGCTTTCTAAACACAATAATTTCACCCAAATGACTCTGGCAGCTAATAGGAAAACAGGGGCTCAAGCCATATTAAAATTAATGATAAGGAGCTTTTCATATGTCACTATTTCCATTGCCCTGATAGCTAATGTACATCAAAATTATTTCCATCGAAACAAGTAGGAGGGGGAATGTGACAGACTCTGATCTGCCTCTACTCAGATAAGCCACATTGACGAGGGAACCCATTGCAATTAAAAAACCACTAAAAAAATATCGCCTATAATTTTTTAAAATAATGTTTTTGTAAAGCATCCAAATCACACCTGGGTAGCGTTTGCCGTAGCTACATTTACTGAATAGCCTGATGGTGCATGCCATTCATTCCGAAGATCTCTAGTTGTGGAGCTGACCAGTCTGACAGAGCTTGAAGTAACCTGTAATGCTGGTTTATTAGCTAATGGCAGGTGACTGCCATAAAACAAAATAAAAATTAACTAAAAAAGCATAGAAGAGTACAGCAGAATAGCATCAATTTACAAAAATTAATCAAACTAACAAAAAAGGAGCATGCAAAACTTAAGCTTACAAAAGAAGCTTCAAGAATATTAACACATTATATAAGTTTAAATCTTTATTTCTTTAAAGTTCCGACGCATTTTAATTCTTTTAGTTTGATTCCAATTATGACTTACCCACAGTTTTGTATTATCCAAAAACTCTAAATAAATTTCTTATTTTTTTCACAAAATGGACAATCTTTTATATAACAAAGAAACTAAAAAGATGTAGGTGTTAAATCAAGATGAAAAGAAAACCAATATGGTAATAAGGCAAGAACCTACTTGAACAAGTTGATTATGAACTGCATCATGGCAAAATAAAGTCTGCACTTGAGAACAGAATCCCTCAATCTCAGTTTCTTCCAGCTCATCCTCAAGATTCATTGCTAAGATTCTTGTTTCACTTATAAAACTCACAACCAGAAAAGTATCAAAAGGATCATCTGTTGAGGATCTCAGTGACCACATTCCTTTGATACCTTGAAGTTCTACCGATGCCTAGATCAAATACATGCATAAAAAAATTAATATTTTGTAAGGAGTTTGTCATTAATATAAAGATTTATTTTTCCAATTTCCATTCCTTTTGAATGTGTCTTGGGAGCAAATGTTCCACACTGTGGTGGAGGAAGGGGAGCTGACCTGTTCATTAATTCCTATTCCATTACGAACGACGCGAAGAGAACCATCCTTGTAAGCTCCAGAGCAAGTTACAACCTGACCTTGGCCCTGCCTTTCGAGGTCTACCACACAGAAGTCAACAATAGGCCCCAAATTGACATACCTTTCCAATACTTCCACATAAGAACCTTTTGCATCAGGCTGTAGATTTAGTTTTATTAGCTGCATTTTACCATCAGAGATTGTCAATATGTTATGTCTGAATATGTAAGCATAAGTATTCAGCAATGGATATGCCATACTACACTTCCAAAGACTTTAAAGCAACA
This sequence comes from Glycine max, assembly GCF_000004515.6. Lineage (NCBI taxonomy): Eukaryota > Viridiplantae > Streptophyta > Magnoliopsida > Fabales > Fabaceae > Glycine > Glycine max. Next base: position 53,946 of record NW_024464664.1, read on the forward strand.
TGATTAGAAAAGACAATGAAGAAAACACTTCACATATTGCAAAAGCTTCGTGATACAGATTCGTTCTTTCCCTTCCTTGTTATCTTATATTAGAGTAAAAAAATTAGAAGAAAAGAAAATATCCTAAGAAAAACACTTGATTGTTTTGGTGACGCAGGTCCCTCTTGTACTTATGTTCTTACTGTACTATTTGATTTACTTTGTTATGGAGTTGGAATGTCAGAATATTTATTATATATTATAGGCATAATTACTGTTTTAGTCCCTGAATTTGTGGGGCTGCTTTTTTTAGTCCCTGAAATTTAAAAATGCTTTTTTTAGTCCCTGGCATAATAAATTGATACTTTGTGGCGGTTTTTAAGCACTTTGTGACAGGTTTTTTTAGCACTATGTGACAGTTTTCAAATGCAAATCCAGGTGACCGAAAAAATAAAAATTAATTTAAGACAGCTAAAAACCGTCACAAAGTGTCAATTTATTATATCAGAGACTCAAAAATGCAATTTTCAAAATTTAGGGACTAAAAAAAGCATTTTTAAATTTCAAGGATTAAAAAAAGCACATACCCCAAATTCAGGGACTAAAATAGTATTTAAGCCTATATTATATATGGGAGGGGATTCACTTACTCCAAGAGTAACTCTTTTAGAGTTATTCCTCATCCTCACCATTCATTTTCTTAAGATCTAATGGTTGTAATAAGTAACTAATTTTAACCATTAGATTTCAAGAAAATGAATGATGAGGATGAGGAGAGTTACTCTTGGAGTAAGTGGATCCTCTCCCACTATATATTATATATATGCTGTTAAATTATGTTTGGGGTTCCCCGATAGACTTTAAGCAATATTTCAAAAGTCTCAAGTATACAACTCAAGTTTGACAGTCTTGCTATTTTACTATATAAACAAAGTTGTGCTCCCTAAGCTATATTTAAACAAGTACATTCAAGAGTCATAAATTCTCAAATCTCAATACAATTATTAAGTAATCAACCCAGCATAAGCTACAGATTCCATTTCATATTAAAATAAAGAAATAAGTCAAAGCTTCCATACTAGTTCAAAACTAGTACTTGGGGAGACAGAAATTGGGAAATAATTCACTTTCATGTTATGATCTCACAAAATGAAAATTTATAAAGTAATTTTCCAGTTCATTACCCCACCTGTGAATCTCCATAACTTGAACCAACGTAGACGAATGCATTATCAAGGTATGATATTGTAGATGCAATGGAAGTCTCCCCAAGGGGCTCAATTTTGAGTCCCGTAACCCTACAAAATAAATGTAAATGACAAACCATAAGATCCAACAGTTAAAATAGTGGTCCATTGTTTTTTTTTGATAAAAATACAGATTTTTATTCAATCAATATACTGATGACAAGAATGAAAGATCACATACTTTTCTTTCTCATGGATTATTACAAGTAGGCTAACCAACCCTGTATGGTCACCAAGTAAATATCGAGAACCGTCAGGATCAACTCTTCCATAGGCTTTTGTAATTGACTGAAAAGCACACAAGGTATAATTAAGATGGAAGGGAAGTGCAAGAACTCGTATTGTACAAATGCAGTTCGTGAAAATTCAAAAATTTACAGATGATTTAAATGGAAGTACAAAAAATAATTTTTAGCATACAGGTCTGATTGGGATAGCCTTGAAAGCATTAGCACTGCAGTACACTATGGTTTCTTCCCCAATAATAAGCACACCACAAAGAGGTGGGGGAACTGGTATCAATAAATCAGCCCCATTATCGAGATTGTTCTGGGACCATGGACCTTCAACAAAATCTTTATCCTTCAGTGCAACCTCATATGTTTTAACATGACGAGCATCTTTATTATCCTGTCATTGATGAAAACATAGTAACAAATCCATCAAAATCAAAAATGTTTATGCTAAACACCATTTTTCCAACCAAATATATTGCATAAAGGAAATGCAAGAAAAAAAAAATCATATTCTTGCAGAACTGCATGCAGCCACATAAATTTAGCCTCCTTGTACAGAGCTCTAGATTTCTAAAAGCATTTAGCATGGACCCAAAGACTAAAATAAAAGAGCAGAGGAAAGAAAAGAAGCAAAACAAGATGACACCTCAGAATCTACTCAATGAACTAACAAACTAATAACACCTCTGTCCAAGATAACACAAATTTTGCATCCTTATATAGAGCTCTAGATTTCTAAAGTATTTAGCATGGACCCTAAGACGAAAATAAAAGAGCAGAGGAGAGAAGAAGCAAAACAAGATAACAACTCAGTCTATTCAATGAACTAATCAACTAATAACCCAAAAACAATAGGTAGAATAAAATTAGAAACCTGGTAAAGAACCACAATAGTTGGCTTTGAACAACCATAAAGAAATTTGATATCCAAAACTTGGAGCTCCTCAAGCCTGAAAACAAATGCATCATAATTTTAATAAACTATATCAGAAACAGAAACAAAAAAAAAGGAAAAAGAAAAACTAAGTATGAAAATTACAAGAAATAAATTATAAATAAAAACATTTTCAATTTATAAAATGTCATTTTATTTTAAATTCCAAATAAGGTTTCTAGAAGAGTTAGGTAGTAACGATCAAGATCAGAATAATCTGATCTGATTCTCCCTTATTTTCTCCATATATTATCCTAATATTTATTCTGTGATCAGGGTGGTTAGGATCTCTCCTTGTCAGCTCTGCCTTTATAAATCATGTAATTCAAATCAATCAATAATACAAAATATATTTTTCTTCTCCTAAAATTACATAGGATCAAATCTTCAGCCCTGATCCTGTGTTCAGTGTTCGCAATCCATGTAGTGTGTTGACAAGCCAAAAAAAAAATAGTGACTGCAACAAAAAAAATATAACATACTTGAAGTTGCTCAGGCATTGTTTCAAAAAGAAGCACCAAAATATCTTTGGGGGTAAAGCAATCTTAATTGGAACTTTTTTTTATCAATAACATGTATAGCAAAGTTTTGAACTTCAAAACTCCTTTTGATGTACTCAAGTTTCTTTTTCAAATAATAGACTCTCATTCACTTCACCTCTAAGAATATTTGGGTGTACTCTGTACTGTTTTTGTGCATACTCATGAACCAAATTTAAGTAAACTTGAACCTATAGCAAAAGTATACCGTTATGCTCCCAACCAAAAAAGATACAAATTACTTACACCCATATTTTAAGAATGTTCTCTTAGGTAACATAACATTTAAAACTGACACCAAACAAACTTGCAAGCCACTATGAGATCAGCAAAGCATAAACAAAGCTAGGGTTGTTTTCCCGGCACTGCAGTCGTCCAAAGTCACAGCGGAGCTAACATGAAAAAAGATACAGAGAAACTAAACTGTACAGACACCCATTTACATTCATGACTTAGCTCCACCACCATGACATCCACAGTTTTGATCAATGTTTCTAAAACCAGACCGATTATTGAACCAATTAAGGCATTGGTTCAAGGTTCAATGGTTCAACCATGGTTGAACCGTGGTTGAACCAGTATTAATAAAATAATAATAATTATTATATAATTGTTAACTGTCTGTACAGGAGAAAGTTTGGATTTTAAAACCATCTCAATTAAATACATAGATTAAACCAACTAATAAAAGTATATTCATACTTCATTTTGTTCTTTCAAAGAAAGCTATATTTAAGTTCACTATTGACCCAAATCCTTGACGCATGAGATGCGGAATCCACTTTTCAATCTTATGTAAAGACACCAACAATATCCAACTTGACATAGGTTCACAGTTCATTCTTACACAACCAGGGCTTTGGCAATGGTAACTGGTAATCCTTAATCAAGGTCATAGGCTCATAGTTACTAGCACTACATTTATGCATACCTAGCAAAGGTCAAATTGTAAATAGAATCCATTTGTAGAAAACCAAGGGAATAATATGGTTACCTTATATTAAATGCTTCCTTGAGCTGTCCTTTATTGTCGAAGGGAATAACCTGGAAGATCAATGAACAGTTCATTCAAATACTTTAACATGACATTAAACAGAAACATATTGTCATTCTAATCTTCTAATATTTTTACAGGATGGTGAATGAGAAGAAATTACATACTTTAAACAAACCATCATACAAGTGGAGTCCAATCAACCTACAATCAGGATCAATAATGCCAATCTGCAGAAAGAGAATGGAATAACAGCTGAAATGCATTGAACAACTTTCAACTGATCCTAGACTAGATAAAGCATAAACGTTAAAAATATCAAAACTGAAAGAATATTATAACTATCAAAGTTTTATCAGTAGATAGAAGTAAAACAATTCAAATACCTGACCATTATCTGTGGGACGTCCTATCCGGTCAGAAACATCCCCCATTGCCCTGGATGGCAATAACATAACATAAGAGAATTAAACAGATAAAGAAGACAATCATTCATGCCCTTACTAGGAATTTCAATTTATAGTAAGATACAGAAATCGGAAAGCCTAACTGTTTCTTTGAGCTATTTTGACTCATTATGTCATTTGTTTTCATTTTTTAGGAGGATTTCCTCTCCTGTCTCCTGCCCCATATGTACATTCTCTCAGACTTACACCACTCACACACATTTAAGTTAGGGATCTGGGATTCCATTCTTATTTTGACTTACAATTCCCAACTTAATTCCAACTCCAAAGTCCTGTTAGGGTCCCAAATGACCCAGACAAGACCTATTCAATTAACATAAGGTAATGTCTTGTCAGGACAGAGGAAAACATTTCAATTTTCATTTTTCACAGAAATTCCTAGCTTGTATGCTAAAGATAAAGATACTGTACTCAAAAGCACAAAATTATCAACCAATAATCCCATTCAAACGAAGTAAAAGAGGCATCCTAATGCACAAGACTCAATCTGGGGAGGTCGGATGCATGCAATTTACCCAACAACTGGATTTTTCCCTCCCAAGTTCTAAGAGATACTAATTTCCTTCTTTATAAGTTCTAACACATCAGAAAGAGGTTATACAAAATATATCAATCTGGACTTTCTTGTCATATAGAAACAATGTGCTATGTTAAGTGCAAGCAAATACAAAATACATGTCAGAAACATATTTTCTCCCCATTCCTTCATCTGGCAGCACCAGCAAGCTTAGTAGTAATAACTAATGAAGCAGTAGTCTATTAACAAAGACACTGCTTCAAAGTTATGAAACTATCTTTTACACATTGCATACAAAGTACCCTATCCTAAACTAATTGGATTATTGAATTAAAAATTCACATTGAGATTGTTAATAATACCCCAGCTGACAGCTTATACAGCCCCTACATCATAATTGCTTATGATTAAAAACAATGTTGATTTCAATCTATACAAAAACAATACTGGACACAAGTAAATCCACTCCAAAGGAAAGAATTGGTGCTTCCTCACACATACCGTGTAACAAGCTCACCAGTCTCGGAATCCCATTGAAGAACACAGAATTTGTATCTTTCAGTTGCAATAAAAAGATAATCCTGCGCTTCACCCTGGTTGAAACCAAAAAAAAAAAAAAATTACATTATGGAAGAAAAAACTACAACATTAGACAATAACTCAAAAAACAAGGATGCTTGAATTTTCTCACATGAGGGCGGAAGAGTTCAAGTGTTGCAATTCTTCCATATATCGGCACATCCAACATAGGCTGCAAAAAGAAGTTCCGGTTTAACATTTATCTGATTTTATTGAGCACATTCGTCGAAAACAGAAGACAACAAAATCCAAAAAATGCATATTCAAATAAAAATGATTAAAACAAGTAGCCTGTGAAATGGAATAGAGAAAGAACCTGCAAGCCTTGGGGAGAAAGCAGGTGAATCTCGATGCGCGTGCATTTCCTGGAAGAAAAACGAAGTGAAAGGGTAAATAAGTGGAGATGAAAATGAAAGAGAAGAAAGGAACCCTAGGAAAAGGAAAGAGAATGAGTAGATACGCGATGATGAGATTGAGGTCTTGAGGACTGGTGAAATTGCCGACGCAGGAGTGGGTGACGTTGGTGGGCTTGTGAGCCGTGACGACGTAGTTCCATATAGTCATCGTTCTCTTCTCTTGTTTCTCTGGTTCGAATGTTCTGCGATTCCGAAATGAATAGGGTTTAGTTTCGGTTCGGTTCAGAGTGATTAACCGCTTCCGCTTAGGGCGTGCCCCACAACGCAACAAGCACCTCCTTCGAGCCCTCGTCTGCTAAAGTGAAGTGAATGAGCTGCTTATTTTCTTCTATTTTTTATTATCCAACAACCCCCTTTGCCTCAGAGTCACCAATCGCGGTAACAATCTTAATCAAATTATCTAAGAATAACTTTAGAAATTACCAACATCATTATCAGTAAAATAAATAATTAAAATATAATCTATAATTATTAATAAAAAAAATTTAATTATTTTTGTGACAAACTAAACAACTAAAGAAATTAGTAGTGCATATATGATAAATTTATTAATTTTAAAATAATTAATTTCAATATGATTTGTAATTATATGTAAAATTACATTGTTCCCATATATAATTTATATTATATGTTTTCTTTTTAAATTTAGGTGTACTTTTAAATTATAAATTCAAAATATTCACACGTAAATATAAATAAATAAAAACGTAAGTTGTTTTAAATGTAAACAGTAAAAACAGATGTTCAAAACAATAACACTCATTTGTGCCCTCATGAATTGGGGAGAGAAGAAGCGGCCATGATGGATTGGTTTATGTTAAATTATTTTTTTTCTTTTTTTATGTAAAACTCTAAAAATATACATTTTGAACCCGAGTAATTAAAGATTAAATATCTCAATTTGAAATAAAAAAAATATTTATGAGATTTAAAAACTAAAAATATAGTGAATTTTAATGATTTTGTGAGGCATGAATTTAAGGTTTTAAAGAAATTTTTGTCTCAAGCTAGCCTTATAAGCCATCAAATTTTATTGGCGATTAATTTTTATCAAAAAATTTATTTAATTATTTTTAATATAAAAAAATCTCTTAGACGTGAGACTTATGTAGTATAATGGTAATAAGTATAAGTGGAGTAAGCAAAGTCATTGGTTTAATTCCTTGGACGTGAGACTTATGTATTTTTCTTGAAACTAGGCTTGCATGAGTAAAAATGCATCGCATTTAGCCTAATTATTATGTGAGAATTTAATTATTTAAAATTTATTTTTAAAGCTTCTATAAAACATTTAAAGAAATAAAAACACGAAAACAAACACATTCTTTATCTTAAAAATTCAAATAAAAACTTTTTTAAGAAATAAAAATAAAAAAACTTTTCTTAAACTAGATATGTCTTTAAATAGGAGACAACCCCTAACTTCTTAAAAAATGCACAAGTACATAAAAAACTTTTCCAACTAATATCTCAAAGCATTAGATGTCAAAAAATAAAATAAAACATATAATTGATTAATTATTATGATAATCAAATGAAACTATTATATTTCTTCTTGAAAACTTATTGTTAATAAATTAAGATAATATTTAACTATTAAAAATGATATCTTATTTATAATAATCTTATAATCAAGAACAATTTAGATTAAAATTATAAAAGATTTATTTTTCATTATCATAATCTCTATTATGATAACAAGTCTTTAATTTTAATTAAAGACTTATCAAATTAATAATTTAATAAAAAAATATGATAATAAAATAAACAAATAATTCTTTACTAAAATTAATAACATAATAAATTGAATATTGAACATATATATTTATCCCAATATAAATAAAAATAACATTAAACACCAACAAACAAATAATATACAAAACTACAAATTAAACTGCAAAAATAGATTATTTGCACAATTAGAGATTCTTGTCCTGACCCAACATGAAAGCTAAGAATACCTTAGCAACAAAAACACAATTACAAAATGCTAATAAAGGTACAATATTCCCTAACCTTCCTCTAATTCACTTTTCCTTTTGTCCACGGTTTGGCCGACCATAGTCACATCCAAAAGTATGAAAGCAGTAACAAGGCAGCAAGTTTCGACCAAACCAGGTTTTGGTTATGCTTCCTCAGTGAAGGTGGGGCAGAAGCAACTAAAGATCTGTCACATATAAAAAAAAATAATGAAATATAAATGTGATTAAATAAAATGTGAACAAACTTCTTTCAATTCAGGCTATGTAATTATGCTATAAACATCATACATACCCAGATGTAGAATAGACACATTTTCCATAACCTGAAGTGAAAAGAAACAGAAGTTTAGAATGGATTCTATTTCAAAATCCAAGTATATATGAACATTCAGATGTGAACACTCCAATAGTCCAATGGTTGAGTATTAAGTGATTCATCTAGAAAGACTAAGATCAAAATTCCACGAAGCCGGAATAAAACTTAGGGGAAGAAAATACGCTGCTCACTACTCTGCACTTAATTTTTTCAGAAAGCATCCAGCAAATAATGCGTAATATGTACACTTTATGTCATGAGGAATACAATCTAATGTACCTACTTATTTATATATACCAACTCAAAACAATTGCTTATTCAAAAGTAAATCTTCTGGTGTCTTCTAAAAGAATATCACATCACAGCACTTCACGTTAATTATAAAAACCTTTTGCAGTTTTACAAAGAAAACTAGTTACTTAATTTTAAACTTTAAAGAAACTAGAATAATGCAAATGCAAAAAAGCAAGCACGCAAAACAAAAGTAGACTAGCATTAGTTGCTTAAGCACCTGTCTTCTCAAACAAAAAAGAACGAAAGATAAAAGCCGAAAGTTCCAGAAAACTTTACAAAATGATATTCAACAACCAGCTGATCAATATGTAAACATATTTATAATTATATTCATCAACCAGAAAGAAATTCAGTAATGATCACACAACAACTAACGCTATTCATAATGCATTACACACTGCAAATGCATCATCACTATGGCACCAAAAGGGAAAGGATGCTCCGTAGACATCAAAACAAAAATGGCAAAGAGGTAAAGTACTAAACTTCCCAAGATCCAAGAGGCAAAACTGATTGTCACTTGTGACCTTCACATAATGCATCCACATCTTTTATGGTGGGGCTATGGAATCTTAATCACATATTTCATAACATAAACTTCCCACGTACAGCACTAAACATAAATCATATTTAGATAAACTTTTCAATATCACTTACGGGTGAATAAAATAAGAAGATAAAATAAATAAAGTTTCTTTCATACTTTAAAATCAATTTATACACTTTAACTTTTATAGAAGATCCCTCATTTAATCTATCCAAATTCTAAAATCTCTCTCATTTAATCATCTAAAACTGATTATTTAACATATGCATAAATTTATTTTAAATTTTAATTTTATTCTATCGAAGTGTTTATAGAAAAATTTATCCAAACTGGACCTGAATTTGAGTGCCATTAATATTTTAACTTACTGGGGTTATGCTTTGTCAAAGCAGCAGTTCCTCCAAAATTGCATGCAATATCAGAATTGCCATTAATCTGATAGTAGCTGTTGAAAGCAAAGGATGCATGGGAAACTAGTGTATCTGGTTCAAAACATGGTCCACCATGTTGGATGGCTGTGCAATCTGCCATTCCAAGTCCACAAGCCCAATCAAGAGCATTCTGCAAGTCAGCTTGGGAAACACCAGCAAGAGCCACACACCAAGTTGTGCCATCAATGAATGTAGTGTTGCCTTCAGGTGGTGACAATGTTGTCACTGGGATTGCAGCTTCTGACTTTTGTTGCACCACAATTCCCCTTGCCGTGGCTATATATTTTTGCCAGACTTAGAACCAATAAAAGCATTGCAATAATTATGTTTGAATTATTTTAAGATAATTATTTGAAAAATCATCAAACTTATCATATATGATTGATTATGATTAGGTGACTATGTAAAACTTTCTATATTGTCGATGTACAACCCTTCCTTTTTCTCTATTTGAGTTTAAAATCTATTCACTAATAATATAAAATAGATTTACAGTATTATTCAATCATAAATTATGATTTTAATTACTTTAAGACAATTATTTAAAAAATCACACTTATTAGATTAGTGTGTAAATAAATAAATCACCAAACCAATCATTCAATAGTATTGTATTTCGTGAAAATCATGCGATAGCATTAACCGTTGGTTCACCAATAAATTAACAACACAAGAAAATGAACAAGTGAATAAAAGAAAGTGGTCTCATCACTTTATGGTTATACATGTCTGAGATATATAATATTTAGATTAGATTAGATTGTTTTGGGGGGATTGTGGCATGAAGGAAGCAAAGAATTTGAGCTCCATCATTCTTATATCCTTTTATCCCTCCTTTTCAAACTAAAAACTACCAAAAAAATTGACATTTTGGTTCATAAAAATAATAACCTATTGGGTTTAAAGCCCACAGAAAGAAAAATAAGGTTACAAATAATGACTCAAATGGGATACAGCAAATATTTTTGGTCGCAACTCAATTTCACGATACTCAGAAATGTGACTCAAAAATCATTTTTTCCTGTTTACAAGACTACAAGGTGAAAAAGGGGTGGTTGGGTAGTTTTTGAGGATTATTTTATTTTTAGTTAGTTCTCCCCCACTTGACAAGAAGAGTACAAGGAAGAGCATTAAACATGCTTCCTCTGATTTGTTTTTAAGAGTCAAAGTCTACTCTCTCTTTTTTCATGCTAAATATTAAAATCAACATAGGTCACACCATTTTTTGCCTACCTGGTTAACAAAAACCCATGACCCCCCATCCCCTTCCTAAACACAAGCTACAAAATTTAGTATTGCAATGATAAAAATTGAAGTACCCCCAAATAAAAATCAAAATAAAAGAGGAGATTTATTGATTAGTTACCAAGAGGCAGAGAACACTAAGATCTGCGGAACTGAGTAAGTTTTAAGAAAATGATCCCTTTTAGCAAAAAAAGAAAATAAAAGAAATAAATAAAAAGAAAAAGTGATCCTAAAACTTGCACACTGCACAGCAAGCAAGACACTCAAGAACCAATCTAAAATCCAAAACACACACACACACAAACACACACAAAAAGCAAAACAGAGTTATAGCTAGCTCTGAAGAGGCAAACACCAACAAGACCAAACTAGTACAAACAAAGGAGAAGGATGACATACCCAGATAGCATTCCATAAAAAACAGGAAGAGGAAAAGGCACATTTTGTTTCTCATGTTTCCAGCTACAAATGACCAAGTTGCTACAAAGGTTATATAGAATTTAATATTCCAAGTTTTACTTGTACTCTGACTCCTGAAGAAAGGTGGAGTGCAATCACTAGTGCTATAAGAGCTGCAGTGTCAATGGAATCACCGGTTACTTGAAGGAAGATTTCATTTTATTTTTTTTTCCTTTTTCACTTTTTGTGATTTTAAAATTATTTATGATGAAGGAGAATGCATCCTTCTGAAGCAAGTACTATCTTTGACAGACTACTGCAGAGGATACATTTGAGCCTTTTCACGCTCACACAGCTACAAAAGGCAGTAGAGTCCAGCAAGTAATATAAATAAAGCCTATGTTATTAACTTATTATCAATTGATAATGTTTTATATGTGATTTACTTGGTACAGTGCAACGAAATTAAATTTGTTATAATTTTTTAAAAATAGTTTCATCTGATTTCATTTGAATTAAATTAGTGTAATTTGAATTGATCTAAAAATTAAACATTATGTTTCAAAATCATTATAAAAAGTTTGATTTAATTTTGATTTGAAAAACATTGTTATAATTGGAATTTATGGGGAAAATGAGGTTTTACTTTTATAAATATTATAATTATAATTTTTGTCGTGAAAATAAGTGACCAGAAATGAGAGTCAAAATTTTAAAGTGTCATAAATTATCTATATCTATATACTTAAAAAATTAAAAATACTCACGAATAAAAAAAACACGTAGCATTCTGAAGATAAAATGATTTGATTAAAATATTAACCTGAAGTAATATGTATCCTATGATAAATTTAAATCTCAGTTCGATTATTGTATAAAAAAAAGAAATTTTATTAAGAATAATAATATATATACATTCATGTTTTTAAAACAACAGATCAATACTCATAATTTATATCTCTTTTCATATCACATCATAATACCAATAATATATATATATATATATATATATATATATATATATATATATATATATATATATATATATATATATATATATATATTATTTCTCTCCCTATAATAACATATTTGGTGACCATTAATATTTTTCTTTTATTAAAAAAAGCAAAGGCTACCTTAAAACCAAGCTCAAACAGTTACAATAAATCATAAAATTTACCTCCCATCAGATAAAGAAAGCCCTTGTCCCCTTAACCAAAACAATTAAACAACCCACCCTGCACTGCACATACCAAAAATTCCCATGTGAACTGATGTTTGCACCAACCAAAATGGAGATTTTTGTTAGAGCAGAAACATATACCATATATATCGGCTATTTCGAAAAATTCATCCTCTGCCTGCCATTACTAATAATGAACTTGCATAACTTCTGCACGTTCAATTCATGACTTGCTCCTTGCCAAGCTACCACACAATCATGATAAATCAGCCAGTACCATAAACACAAAAACTCATCACATCTGCATCCCTTCTATGTATCAGAACTTAATACAAAGGGTAAAATCTGATAGAAAAACCTCCCCACACATATTCACCTCGAAAAACTACTTCTCAGTGCCTCCACTGTATTGTCTCTCACAGTCAATCTAAACCACTTTACCCCCCAGACATGCATATGGCTCTGCACCTGCACCACTTCATTTCTGACAATCACTTTGTTCCTTCCCATCCAAATGGCCCTGATCTATGATCTATCAATAATTTGGTTTCTAAATTATAATAATTATAATGATTGTTAGGATTGATTAACAACAATCAGAATTTTAATAATTGCAATTTTTATTTGCCAGATTTTGATAGTCTATAGCAAATTAAATTCTTTTATTTGAATAATCAATTAAAAAAAATCTAAAAGCATGGAAAATATAATCTGCAACAAGTTGCACAGGTCTAAATTAAGACTAATATGGTGGTGATTTAATTTTTATGTAATTATGACAATTCAGTTTAACATCATTAACGCCTAATCAATAATTGAACCATCATTTTTGTTAATTTTGATATATAATTTGTTAATTAGTTATTCTAAGTACCAAAAAGATGGGCTACTCTAAGATGGATTGGGCCTAAAACATCTGGACAAATGAGAAGTATCAAATGCCACAAGCTAGACTATTGAATCATGCATCTCATTTATTGTATCATATACTTCGCATTTTACATTTCAGAATAGGTATTTTAAAATGTAATGGGAAGTGTTTGATATAACAGTGAGAGTGCAAAATATAAATGTCCAAGCTAGAATATAACTCAACAAAGGTCCATTTGGGAACACCACTACTTTCTGACTAATTTCAAATTTCAATGTGTATTGTGGACCAAAAATGTTGTTTTTTTTTTATTAAAATAAAACGAGTTTAATGTGTTACTCCGTAGTATTTTGTTTTAACTTTTGTTTTTTGTCACGCACAAAATGTTGAGTCACCCATTCTCGTTGGTTTTAACTTTTGGTGTGTCGTTTCACAAACAACATTTTAGTCGCAATGTGGCGTGTAGTTACTGCGTAGTATGAATAGTGTAGACGTGATAGTATTTTTTGTCACTAATTTAGCCATGTTATATATATGGATTTATATTTTTACCAAACTACGTTACTTACCTGATGAATTATTTGAGCAGCCAGATTAGAATATCACAAACTGGAATAAGGTAATTAGTTGTCACATCTCTGATCTCACATGACATCAATAAATGAAGAGAGAATTTACTAACTGACCCTGGAGCTAAAAAATTGCTAAGGCACAATACAAACACAACGTTGTTTAAAACAAACAAGAGCTTCAATAAGTTCCTCTAGGATATTAAAACTTAAAAGCTTTGAGTAAAACTATTCTGACTTCAGAACATCTTTTCCATTACCAGCCTTAACAAGATATACTATGGCGAATTCACAATGGAATCCGATAAGTTTAACGAAAACTGAATGTATACCTACTTGTGTAGGCAGTGAAAATGATTTGTAGCAATTTATTTTAGTTGTTTGATTTGGTGATAGAAAATTATGATAAATTCACTAAAAAAACAACTATTTATTAATTCTATAAATTAGGATGAATTGAAATCACCACCAATTCAAACACATATTATATGGTGTTGGACGGTTGTAGGAGAGGGCACCGATAGGGGTTCTAGTCCCCCACCCTTAGGCTTCTTATAATATTCCATGAATTTATTGTTCAAAATTGGGTGTGAAGGGTAGTAATTGGAGTGAGCAAATTATAGGTATTTATATGTTGTTGAAAAGCCTTTCAATTCAAAAACTGCACCTAGAGATGGGCTTCCATTTTTTATGAATATTGGAGATTTTGGAGTTCATGTATTATTTGTGTTTGTCTCTGGCGGGGCTGTGAATTTAACATTTCTATCTTATTTTTGTTTCGAACATATATTAATTAATATTATTTAATAAAAATGACATCTCTGTGACTTTCCATTAATTATTATTACCTAAATTAACTATGCTTTGTGTGTTGTTATAACTCTTCATCATATAATTATTAACATTATATTATAAACATATTTATATATATTATATATAATTATAATATTTTATGACTTTTAGTTATTATTATATCTGATAAGTTTAATTCTTTTATTGATTATCATATTATTGGTGTAAGTCTTGTTTGATTGTGTTATTACGATAGTGAAACCAAAAAAATCTTTAAAAAATTTGAGACAAAAAATTAGTGCAGGTAATAGTATATAAAATTTTTAGCAATAATATTTTGAAACAAGTTAGAACATTTGTTTTCTTCTTGTATCATTTGGAATAAAACTCAATTTTTTAGTTTTATGTATAAAACTAATAAATAATTTTATAAATTTATTATTTACTATAAGTTAAATAGTTTTCTGGATTCGTCCTGTATATGAGTGTGGAAGTGAGCATTTCTTCTAATTTGCTAATAAATAATAAATTCAATCTTCTTATCTGTTGAGCTCGAGTTTCTTTATCCACCCATTGGACATGGAATAATAGAACGTTTTCAAGACCCTTCTTAAGCATATAATTGAGTTAAATCATGAAAATATATGTATATAAAAAACTATATTATCAATTAAGAAGAGTTCAAGCCATTAACATTTGAGCTTACCATATTTCAAGTGATTATCTTCTCGCCCAATTTATCTAATAAGAAGATACCCAGAAACTAAAAGCATGCAATTGTACCATTTTTATGAACTAAACTATGCCACTAAACTGATTTAAATATCTTAAAAAGTTTTTCGATAGCTAAATGGTTCAAAGAGATAAGGACCTATGTGAAACAGTTTTTAACTGAAATGTGTTAAAAAGTTAAATCGCATCCTATTAATACTACCACATGAAGAGTACATGTGACTCAAAACATGTCACTAATGACCTTCCTACATCATTAAAGTAATATAGTAAACAAAGAAGTCGTATTAAAAATAGATGCGGCAGCTAATTGACTAACATCTTCTCCAAAATCTATGTTATAAAGTCAGTTAAAGCCCTTAAAACCGGTTGACTCTAAATCGATCTGACCCATTTAAAATTCTTTGTTGCGGAAAATCGTGACGTAGTATTACCTTACTAATCACATGATTAAATTTGGATTCTAGGTTTAATATCATATATCATATATATGGTGGGACAAAATCTGTAGTTAGATGAACAACCACTGATGAACCAATTTTTATATTATAAAACCAAAGAAGACATAGAAACAGTGTAGAACAATTCGGGAACATATGGCGTGGACATCATATTATTATGGTACCGAGGAGGAGGAACTGAGATTCCACATCAATTTTTCCATGGATTTTGCTAAACATTACTTTAAAAGCCATGGTCACAGAAGGAAAAAAAATGAAAAAGAAGAAGATATAATACTTAACTATCATTTTTAATAAAAAAAATCCTGTTTATTATAATTTTAACTATTTTATAATTATATTAAACTAATGAATATCACAGACATTTTTTTTGTATGAATTGCTTTTTGTTAAGCCATTACGTTTATTGTTTTTATCACTGGATTTCCTAAACATTCATACATAAAACTATAATCTAATTAGACAATGATTAAACTTTCTTTTATTTATAATAATAAAATCATAGACAAGATAATGCGTAAAGAACATGAAAGATGCTGATTTTTTTATTTTTAATTATCTTAAGTTGGTGGCATGATGTCATTTCTTCTATACTAAGTTTAATTTTACATCAAGGATGAGTTGCTGTCTAATGTGACAGATTTTGTCTGATTGTCGGCCTATCAATATAGCGGGAATATTGGTGGGTGTTTTCTTTTTTCTACCATAGACGGTGCTTCATTGCACAATAATTTGCTCATAATCATAATATTCTCGAAATTTTATTCTATTATTTAGGACATTTGTTTTCCTGCTTCCTTTTCCATTTTATTAGCCGGTTACATTTTAAACTCCACTACAGATAAGTAATTTCTTTCATTATTTTGTTTTATGAATGAAAAATAATAATTTTCCATGTTCTTATGGAGGAAAGTGAGTATTTTGAAGATTAACAATGTGTTAAGTGTAATATCATAAATAAGGCAAAAAAAAAAAAGGTTGATTTAATCTCTGATAGACTTTTTAACAGGAAAAATTGGAGAACAGATGTAAGGGGATAATGAAAAGGTTAATTCATATAAATAAATGAGTTTTAAGTTTACATGAAAAATTTAAGTATATATGCAAGACAAGTGACCTCTGCACGTGTTATTCTTTTAATGTTTGTAATAGTTAGTTCAGGCTTCTTATAAATTCATATGTAAATTTACTCCATAGACAAGTGAATTAAATCGCCCATCCTTTTTCGAGGGTGTTTCAATTTTATGTGAGTACACATCATTTTGATTAGCTATTGCTTACAAGTGAAATGATATCAGTTTATTCCAATAACAAATTTATCAACGACGTTCTATTTTTCCCTAAAAAGCCATAGCCAAGAGTCACCACTTGCAAAGTGTTTTTTTTTTTTTTAAATAGTCATTTTTGTCTCTCAATGTATAATTTGTTGATAAATACGTTCCTGAAAGATAAAAATATAAAATATAGTCCCTGAAATTATAAAAAGTGGGATAAATATATTCTACTGTTAACTTTCATCCGTCACTGTTAATAAAATAACCAATGAGACACGGAGGGACAAATTTATCAAAGAAATAATTGCCAACGTGGATTGCCAACATAAGGGCATATTTGTCATAATACTTTTTTGACTCTACTCCGCTGACAAATACATCCCTAAAAGATGAAAATATAAAATTTAGTCCACGAAAGTATAAGAAGTGCGACAAATATATCTGGATGTTAATAATAAATTGTATAGGAGATAAGTTATGAAAAAATGGATTAAAAAATAATAAAATATAGCTTAAGATTTGAACTCTTATACTTTGATTATCTATCTATTTATTCATCTATCAAATTGTTAATTAGTTTTTTAATTAATCAATATAACTACTTATTTTTCAAAATAAAATATAATTCTTTAGTTTTGTGATATAAAAAAATTAAGTTACCATTTAAAAAAATGAAAGTCTTTTGTTTTTTGAATTTTTTTGTTTCTTTAATTAATTATTAATCTTTATTACGTACTCTGTCATAATATGTCAAATGAAATGTAAGGTCACTGTAACCCCTAAATCAATGAGAAATACAACTCTACGTCCCATAGGCAAAGAATAAACTTTTGTATTAGTTTTTTTTGTTTTATTTTAAAGTTAACATCTGTATTAGTTTGAGCATTATTGTATTTTTATTTAAATTTATTTGGATTCTTTATTTGTTAGTAACTACTTTCATTTCATTCATATTATATATACTAAGTGTTGTCTCGAATGGAAGCACAAGTTTATCCAAGGAATTCTTTCATATTTGAGGTATATATATATATATATATTATTTGATTAAGGGAAAAAGACTTATAATTCCACTTTATCTTTATCTAGTTTAAATTTTATGAGATTTTTTCTAAAAAATAATTGATTAAATTCTTTTTTAAAAATAAATAAATAAATAAATTTGATCCTGCAATCGATTGTGTTTTTTCTACTCAAAACTCTTGACATATTATTTTCAATCTAAATACGAGGACACTTAAGTTGGAATTGTGATATGGAATAATTTTAAACATTAAAAGTGAGAAATTTAGTAAAAATTTGATAAAATTATAAGATATAAGATAAAGTTCTTTTTTAACAACAAAGACTAAGGTTTGGCAAGGAAATTAAAATAATAAAAATATATATATTAAAAAAAATTAAAAATATATTGCATAAGTACTAAACGAAAAGGAGCAGTAAATTATAAACATATGATAATAATAATAATAATAATAATAATAATAATAATTAGTCACAATCTATTATTAACGGCCGGATATATTTGTCAGACTTTTTTTATATTTTCAAGGACTAAATTTTGCATTTTCATATTTCAAGGACGCATTTATCAGTGAAATGAGAAGACGAAAAGTCAAAAAAAATATTATGACAAATATGTCCCTATGCTGACAATCCACGTTGGCAATCATTTTAGTGACAAATTTGTCCTTCTATGTCATGTAGGTTATTTTATTAACGGTGACGGACGAAAGTTAATGGCATGATATATTTGTCGCACTTTTTACACTTTCATAGACTAAATTTTATATTTTTATCTTTTAGAGACGCATTTATTAGTGAATGACATATTGAGAGACAAAAATAACTATTTACCTTTTTTTTTTACTGAACTAAACTGATATAATCAATATCATAAAAAAATCACCAACAAAAAGGCAAATAAAAGCATAAAAAAAGAACAATGAGAAAACAACATTGTTACCACAGAATCATACCAACAAGGAGAAAACTTGAATTAATTCTAATTTTGACGATGAATACTCATTTTGACTATGTACATATATGAGTACGATATACAAATATTATTCTTATTCTTAAATGAAGACAACTACAAGGATGAGTATATAATTATTCGTCTCTCACCTGTACTCATACCATACATGCCCCCATTATGTTATTTTATAATATTTTTGTTATATATATATATATATATATAAAAAATATTTTATTGTTATAGTTTATAATTTTTAAAATATAATTTAATTAGTTTAATAGCTAAATAATTTTTATTATAATGATAATTAACTAACTAATTTTAAATTATATATTTAACTAGGATACAGTTTATTTTAATTTCTTTGTTATTAATTTTTATATTATTTGAGTTAAAATATAACTAATAACCACTGGAGTTTTGAATCTTTATTGACAAAATCTTGACTCTGTATATGGTTTTGGGCGCCCTATACACTTATTTGTTGATTAAAAATAATGTTACTATATCTAGTAATATATATATCTAGCAATATATATACACTTATTTGTTGATTAAAAATATAACTTATAACTTAATATATAATTTATTTAAAATGATAATATTAGAAATAAAAAATGGTGTGGTGATTACTTGAGGGTCCCCAAACTCAATTAAACTCAACGGAGATAGAGATCATGTGCATTGAAATTTTAAATTTGTCTATTTTATATTTGAACTCGAATCTATTTTGTTTTTTGTGGTGATAAAGACAAGTAGAACCAAATTCATTCCTGGCCCACCTCATTCCGTCCAGTTGTCATGCCTAATTTCAACGTGTCAATAGCAAATCAATTTTGGGGTTGCTTATTATTCATTTAAAAAAAAAAAATTAAAAAAGGAAAATGTGAGATTTTTATAGTTTAGGTGCTCGGGTTATCATCGATGACTAGGTCATTGCTTTACATCTAAAAAATTCAAACCTTCAGAAAAATTATCAGCAAAAGCTTACGTGACACTTTTTTTAATTACAAATGGTTGTTTACGTTAAAAATATATTTTTTTAAGAAACTATTCTTTTGCATTAATTTTACCAACGATTTAGTCGTTGCTCAATAGCCTCGAGGTTATTGCCTTTGGTCCACTGCTATTATGATAATTTATCTATACTAATAGTAAACAAAATATTTCCATTTAGTATTCACATTTTTATTGGATTTTTTTTAAATTATTTATTTTTTCTTTTGACTTATATTAAACTCCCATTACTTTTATGCTGTTAGTTTTTTTATTCTCATTTTTTTATTAATTTTAATTTACTTCTTTTTTTATTATTTAGAATTTTTTAGAGAGTGACTCTCTTTTCCAGTACTATAACGTGTTTAAATATCAGCACTCAATATTAATATATACTCTAACTAAATGGTCTACTTGTAAACCCTAAAAATATGAAAGTTGCTTGTGAAGACGGCAAATAGCGCAAAAACTAGAAGGAGATAAGTGAATTTAATTAGGCCACAAATATTTTTTTGAGTGAGATTAGTTAGAATTTGGAGCCATTCATTGTAATTGTCTATATTTTTTTTAATCGGCAAAATAATTAGATTTGTTATCTTCTGTGATGCTAAATCCGATTTATTAATTGGTAGATATCACCCAATCTATCAGTTGATAGTAGTCTGCTTCAGAGTATGGTTTGTGCCATCGGGACAATCAATTATTGGTCCCCTCTCGTGCGTTTAGGCAAAAGCATTCATAGTAATGGCACATTAATTATTGTTTATCTCTTATGAACATAATCATCAACAAAAAGTAAGAATTAATTAAAGTGCATGTAAGGGTGTCTGGTTGGTACGTCGGTATATGAAAGTTTGCTAGGTTCCTTGCGTTGCGTTAGTATAGTGTTTCAAATTTTGTCATGGACCTCAAAAGCGAACAAAATAACATCAATGCTAATGTGTATTTGAGTTTCCCTTTTTGGGATAACGTTGGTCCCCCAGGCATAACAATTCCCTTTGATACACTTTTTGTTGTTCTTTCCCTAAACAACAATTCCCCTCCAAACAATTATGGGTCCCTTGTGAACAATTTCTTCTACATGTACATCACCAATAGTGAGAGGGTGATCATCAAATAATACAAATATCAATATGTCATGTAGGGATTTTAGGGAATTATTCCTTTTTATTGGGACCCGATTATTTTCCATCAACTGCATGCATGGACCTCACTTTTCCATCCTTTATTGTACGTGATGTTCCTGTGGAATAATATATAAATGTTTTTCTAAGTGAAATTTCATATATATATATATATATATATATATATATATATATATGAAATTTCACTTAATCAAGATTGTTTGCTCACTAAATCAATTTTTCAGGCTGACTCATCTGGTGTCATATGTAAGTTTCACAGTGAAGGAAGTCTAATTAATTAGTTGAGTAGAAGGTACGAATTATTATAAATCCTATAATATAATATTATCTTTAATTCCTATAAATTTAAAAAAAAACGTGAATTTGAGCTAAAAAACAATAAGTAACATGTAATGATATGTGTAAAAAAAACATTTTCAACGTTACTATTACCCTTTTTATTTTTAACTAATTAACTGTTTTTTATATAAAAATATATTTAAAATTTTAATACGGTATTTATTTATTATATATATTTCCAACAAAGTTTGGTTGTTTTATATATTTATCATGAAACTAAACAGAAAATGAAAAAAATAACTGACAAGAAAATTAATCAATAAATTAAAGAAAATATAATAAGAAATTGAATAAATATCTCAATGGAAATAAGAATATCAGATATATTTTCAAATTTAATTTATGTATAATATTTTTAAAAGATACTTAAAAATGAAAGGTACTATAAAAGATAGATTAAAATGTAGTGGCCACGAATTATTTTCTTTATTCAAAAGAATATAATAGTATTATTTGACACGTAGCAAAGGGTTTGTGTTTCAAATTATAGCTTCAAGTGTTAGTGTTAGTGTCACAGGAAATAAAAAATAAAAAAAAGCTTCAAGCTAGTGTTAATTATACAAGGATGGTATTGCTTTATATCGTCTGTTATATATAGTTACCTAGTTAATTTGATAATTTTTACAAATAAATTGTATTGGTCGTTTAATATTAAATTAAACTATTGTTATTTGATTTTACATGTCTCACTTTATCGTATTAAATATTTATATATGAATGGCTAAATAATTATTATTCTTCGTTTTTTTTAAAAAAAAATCAACCCCGTAGCATGGCGTATTTAAGTGATGAATGAAAAATTTACAATATGTTTTAAAGAAAATATTTTGCAAAATAAATTTCCAAATAAAAATTCAAATATACAAATCCTTGAATATATTTAATTAAATAAAATTTTCAAAGTATCCTTGTTTTAAGAAATACGACACTGGCTATGCTCGATTGGGCAAAAAGATAAAAAGGAAAAAATACAAATAATATTATTTTGTTTGGTTGAAATGAAGATAAAAAAATAGTTTTGAAAATAAAATCATTTTTGAAGTTAAAATTTTCTCTTTGAATTATTTTTTATTTTCTATTTAATTTGAAAGTTCTTTTTTCTATATTTTGTGTGCAAAGGAGTATGTAGGAGGGTCATCCTCTGCATTTAATTGCCATTATTAGGCCCCCTGCTCCCTACCCTCTAGACCGAATACGTTCACGCAGGTATCGCCTTTGAACGGTGATAGTTACACTTTTTTGTTTTTCTTTTTACTTGTTACATCATTTTCATATCACATCAAATGATTAACTCTAGATAAGTTTTGAATGTTGGTTTTTAATAATGACGTGTTTTGAATTATTATTATTTTTGGTGAATGTTTTGAATTATTTTAATCTTATTTTAAATATTTTTTATTATTACTTTATAAACTTAAAAGTATGTATTTTCTTAAAATCTAAATCCAAGCAGAAATTTGTTAAAATTAATTGTTCCCATGAGTATACAAACGAAAGTTTCACAATTATTAATGAAAAAACTACGGTAAGTTTCACTTTCAACCTAATTCATTTTAAGTTATTGTACAAATAATCTTGATATCTTCGGATAAATAATCACTTTTAAAATTACCACATACTTTAAATTATGTGCACATTTCTATATTTTTCAAATAAAAATTCAAATGTAATTCTGTTTTATTTTTTATTATTTATGTTTTTTAATTTAAATACTTTTGGATTTAAAAAAAATGATATAAATTTAAAAACATTCTTAATTTTTAACGATATTGATTATTTATGTATTTTTTATAATTTAAAAACTTGTTAATTTGATATAAATTTAAATAAAAACTTCGATAGTTAACAACATATATAAAATTTTCTTAGTAAAAAAAGAGATTAAACAAAACAAGCCACAATATTAAAAAAACAAAAAAAGAGATCAAAGAAAACAAGCCACAATGTTAGAAAAACAAAAAACAAAAAAAGAGATCAAACAAAACAAGTCACGATATTAGAAAAACAAAAAAGAATTCATGATATTGATGTGAACGAATAACAATAACATTATGTTACATGGACAAATGGACAATTGACTGTGTGTTTGTGGAGGAGTCAGTCACACCAAACTTAACTGGTATTTCAGGAATAGCTTTCCTCACGCTGTTTTAACATTTTCTGTTTCGAAAAACCAATTTTTTCCATTGAACATTATTTGGATGGATTTCTAAATACACTCTGAAATCTGAATCATGACAAAATTTTATTCTCTTAAATAACATCGATCTTTTTAAATAAATTGGATTTTGCTCCCATTTTCTTAAGAAGGTCATTCAACATTTTTTTTCCACCATGTCATCATCACTTGCTAATACTTCTTAATGAATTATTCTTAGATCCCTTTGTTCCAATAATAGGTTTTTCGCTTAGGTAAATGGAATAAGAATCTTGATTGTAATATATAGAAATTATTATAATTCTTATTTTCCTGTATAAGATTGTGGCGAGAAAAATCTAAGACGATTCGTTTAATAAACTAGGAAAATTTTCTAGATATTAAACGACCCTTTCAGAAGGATACAACCTAATTTTTTTAAAGATGTTGTAACGAAACAACATTAATACAGTTATCATGATCCAATTGTTCGTGTGCAACCAGATGTTTTCGTAGTATGCACTTTATATCAATAGCGTGGATATTAGACCAACATTATCTTGATATGACTAGTGGGGTCTATTTTTTTATTAACAATTTTTTTTTGGAAAATATAACTCTAGGCATCATTTTTTGAGAGTAAACTTTTCTATATACATATGTATTTCTCCTTACAATTATAATTATATTTTGCAACACATTTTGATTAGTTTTTATCTATTTTTATTAGTTAATTTTTTTTATTGTTTGATAAATAAATTTTTTTTAGTAATTTTTTTAAACTACTTGAATTAATATTTTATAAAACGTTAGTTTGTAACTTTTAATTTTTTTTATATGTTGTTTTATTTTTATCCTTAATATATTTATTAATTTTTTTTTTATCTTTTTAAAATAAATTAAGATGTTATTATTTTATGTCATTATTCACTTTTTAGCTATTATAATAATTAATTTTATCAAACAATTTTAATTTAATAACTTAATTTTTTAATTTTCAACTACAAATTAATTTTTTAATTTTTAATTAACTTTTCAGTTAGTTTTGTTGAACATAACTTGTATATTATTATTTCCGTTTAAGGGCTATTTGATGTTTTAGTCTCTCTTGGTATATAATTTAAGATTATTGATATTTTATAAAATTAAATTTTATTATTTTTTTATCACATATAACTCTATTTAGAATAACTGGATTTGATATTTACAAAAAAATACTACACTTACAACTCATTATAAAAATATTTCAACAAATAATGAACCACATTTATATTTTATATTAAATTAAACAAATGAGTATTTTAGACTTATTAAATATTTTTAATACGTGTACATTGACCTTAAATATTAATAATTGTAGAACAGAGGTAGTAAAATTAAAAATTCAATAGACTCACTATTAAGTATTTACACATTTTATACAGAATTAATAGATAAAAAAAATGCCTGAGAAAGAATTTTTTGGTTGCGCTGTACAATGTACTAATGTTAGACTCAATTTCCGACACAGGCTAACCTCGCACAAGAAGATTCCCATGCCAATGCCATGCAGTAGCTTGAAAGGTATTATAGTCAGAAGGGCCACGTCAAGACTTACCCTTTGTTTTGGTAAACAAAAGTTTGTCAAAAAAGATAAAGTAAAGATAAAAAAAAATATTTTTTAAAAATAATTTGAGTGTTAAATTTAAATAATATGGGAGAAAAAGAAAAAAAATATTTTATTAGCTAATATCTTTTAATTTCTATCCATGTCAGTCAATAAAAAGAGAATATATAAAATAAATATGTAAAGATAAAGTTATTTATCCGAAATAATATTAAGTATAAAAATAAAAATGTTTTCTTTCTTATGTTTATGATCGTAAAAATTGATTTATTTTTGAGTAATTTGTGAAAGCTGAGCAATGCTGGAAAGAAACCCCTGGCACTGCCACGTGACAACTCTTCCTCCGGTCCTCAATTGGTCATCATCCTTTTTCTCTATGATCACTCCTCACGTGTTGAGCATAAATACAACACAACCACCTCTTGTGTGTCGCTTCCTTTCTTTTAACACTCCTCTATCTATTACTGCTCCATCTCTTTTATTGCTCTGAAACGCCTCCTACCATCCAACTTTTATTGTTCTTTCAATATTGCTGCCTAAACCCTATGCACTTACAGACTCTTTCCCACTTTCTTTCTCTCTTTTTCGTCTTGTACTACCATGTTAGACACTGCTGAACGTGATTCTGAGGTGAGTTTGGAGACCGTCTATTCTTCCACACTTGGAAGCTCAATGAGCAGCGAGAGCATTTGTAGCACCAGTTTCAGCCGTCTTTCCTTCGATCTCCTCCCTCCCTCTCCGGAGACTCTCTCCATCAAGCCTCACCGCTCCTCCGACTTCGCCTACTCCGCCGCCTTCCGCCGCAAAGCCGCACTTACCTTCCGCGACTTCCACCTCCTCCGCCGCATCGGCGCCGGCGACATCGGCACCGTCTACCTATGCCGCCTCCACAACAGCAACCAATTGAAGAATCAGGATGAAGACGAAGAAGATGTTTCTTGTTTATACGCCATGAAAGTGGTGGACAAAGACGCAGTGGCATTGAAGAAGAAGTCGCAGAGAGCGGAAATGGAGAAAAAAATCCTCAAGATGCTCGACCACCCGTTCCTCCCTACGCTCTACGCCGAGTTCGAAGCTTCTCATTTCTCTTGCATCGTCATGGAGTTTTGTTCCGGTGGAGACTTGCACTCCCTGCGCTTCAAGCACCCTCACAACCGTTTCCCTCTCTCCTCCGCAAGGTAAAAAACAAAACAAACAAAATTTAAAACCGTTATCCAAAACGATGACGTTTCGTTTTCTCTGTTCTGGTGAACTCACAAATTTTATCTCAGATTTTATGCGGCGGAGGTGCTGGTGGCGTTGGAATACCTCCACATGCTGGGAATCATCTACAGAGATTTAAAGCCTGAGAACGTGTTGGTTAGATCAGACGGTCACATCATGCTTTCTGATTTCGATCTTTCTCTTTACTCAGAGGCAATCCCAGCCGTTGAATCCTCCCCAGATTCCTTACCATCTTCAAATGCATTACCATTACCTTACGCTTACACTCGCTCGCATTCTTTTATGAGTCCATTCTCCTGCTTCTCAAACCGGTCGCGCGAGGTTCGAACTATTGAACCGAATCGGCTTTTTGTTGCCGAACCGGTTTCGGCTCGGTCCTGTTCCTTTGTTGGGACCCACGAGTACGTCTCGCCGGAGGTCGCTTCTGGCCGGTCGCACGGGAACGCCGTGGACTGGTGGTCGTTTGGAGTATTTATCTACGAGCTCATCTACGGTCGCACGCCGTATGCGGGTCCATCGAAAGAGGCTACGCTGCGGAACATCGTAAAGAAACCACTGGCGTTCCCCACGGCCACACCAACGAGCAATCTTGAACTGCACGCGCGGGATTTGATATCCGGCTTGCTGAACAAGGATCCGGCGCGCCGGCTCGGCTCGAAGCGCGGCGCCGCTGACGTCAAAAAGCACCCCTTCTTTAAAGGGCTCAACTTGGCGCTGATTCGCATGCAGACGCCGCCCGAAGTGCCTGGCTCCAGAAGAAGGACCAAAACGACGTCGCTGTACCCCGTGAAGGGTAACGGCAACAACAACCATAAACAACAACAGACGGCGTCGTTTGATTTTTACTTCTAAAAAAATACTACGATGAAAGTTTTGTGCCACGTCTCCAGTGACCTATTGTATATTGGAGCTGTCCTTTTTTTTTATATATATATATGGAATAAAAATATTTATAGTAATTTTTATTTTTATTATGACGAGGAATTGAAAACAAGAAGTAAAATAGTTTGAAGAAAAGGGAGGGGAAGTGGAATCGTGGTGTTGTTCTTTTTTTTTTTTGTTTTTTGGTTGCTTGCCCTGTGACGGAATCATCATAGATGGGTGGCTTTAAAAGCTGCTGAACTTGGTTCTCTATTTCCTCTTGTGGAAAGCTTACAGGAGGAGACACTGTGGAAAAATGGTTGGACAATTCTAAATGAAGAAGATTCGTTGCTTAATAACTTTTCCTCCTTCCCCCACACACTAGAGTAGTCAAAAGAAAGGTTATTACGGTATCAATTCCAACGTCAATTTTGATTTGTTTATGCGTCATAAGGACATAAAGTCAATATTATGCCTTAATCGAAATTCGTTAACTTAGAGCCATGTAAGTTGGTAGTAGTTTGTAATTACCGTCATTTATTTGGAAAACGTAGTATAAGAAAAAATATCAAGGCATTTATATTTTATTTCTGCCCTAACCATGGACATTTTTTTAAACGGCAAACTGAGAAAAAAAAGGTCAAGTTTACAACTCATCATTGACCTAATTAAAGAGTAGTACTAATTAGACTCTAGTTTTTTACTTGCTTCTGCCTCAACACAGGGAACAAAGGAAAAACAGCATAAAGAAACGTGCATATATAGAAATACTGTACTACATATAAATAAAGAAATGTGCGTGACTTTCTTGCATTAATCAATATTCATTTATTTTTCCTCTCTCTCTATTTATAGGATGTCAATAGCGTCAATGTTTTTCATTTAGTAGGTATGATGAAAATTCTTAACTAGTACTATATAAATGTCATATATAAACGTTTCTGTAGATTTTTTTTTAAAATGCAATATTGTTGTTTTTCTTGGCAATATATGCATCTAACTTACTAGTAATAGAGAGAATGTTGACCATAATGTGCGACTCACGTAAAGAATTGCAAGACTTTAATAGGATATGTTTAAACATGTCGCAGCATGCAACGTATAAATATAAATAGTTATATGCCATCATTTACAACTTGTTCACGATGTGTGCCTCAAGATTTTTATGAGCATGGACTTCATTTAAGAATGGATTCCCCCAGCTCATTAAAATTCTGTTTTTCTGCTTTAAATTGTTACTTTCAGCCTTTACAGATATATGTTCATTCCATCAAATACTGTTCATATGAAGTATCATCCATATATAGAGCTTTAAAATTCTCTTTCTCTTTGTCATGCACGCTTTAGAAAGTCCGAAACTCTTTTCTATATATCCTTGTACACCAGACGGGTGAGTTCACCATTTTATCACTTGCGTTTCTAAGAATCCTTTTTGTCCACTCATGTAGAAAGCCTATGGTTGAAATTCACCGACATAAATTGTTGAATTAATTAAACCATTTTCTTTTTACATTTTTTGAATCAAGCATATACTCCTTTGATCTCAAATATAAAAAAAAAAAACTTTTTTCTTAGTTTCAAATATAATAGAATTTCAACTAATTTTATCTTACTAATGTTACTATCTTTAAAATATACTTCATTTAATTGAGATGCTAATTTCAATGATTTCTTCTTATATTTTTAAGAGTAAGTTAGAAAAAAATTATTTTTAATTGAAATTGATGTGATGAAATGTAATTAACTAATATTCTTAATTAATGCACCATTTTTTCCTTATATTTAAGGCTAGAGGCTAGAAATAACTTTCTTATCTAATTTTATTTCTGGTTAAAAGTTAGGTGAAATAGTTTTTGTTTTTGTCTAGAAATGGGTTCAAATAGTTAAATTGACGAGTTTGTAAAGTAGGTATTGGGTGTAATATTTTTTTTATTACTAAATGTTAATTGTAAATTTTTGTTAGAATGTTAATGAGGGAATTTAAACTGAGGATCTCTCATCTTTCTTCCTCAACCACTAGCTAGCCAATCTTATAAATCCATTGGGTGTAATGTTTTTATGAATTTTCTCATCACATGCTCCCACTTTTAATTAAACAGGGGGAATGTTAGAGCGGATGATAATTAAATTTTAGATTCATTGTAATATTTAAAAAATTGTAAATTTTAAAAGATTGAAATATTAAAATTGTGGAATCTAAAATTAAGGAACCAAAATTTACAAATTGAGAATTATAGAAAAACCAAAAGTGTAATTTAGTTAACCTGAATTTTATTATAAGTAAAGTATTCTTAAAAATATAAATTTGTAAATACTTAAAAATAATGTCAACGATTCTGTCCTTATTAAAACTCACTTTCATAATGATTTGACATGCATGATTAAACGCTATTGTTAAGAAAACAAACATATTCGCTGCTAATAGTATAGTTTAATACTTGTTTAAACTTAAAAAAAAATAAAGATTTTTTTTATCAACAATTCTCTCTCTAAATGCCAAGAAGTGGCAAAACACTTCATAATAATAATAATAATAATAATAATAATAATAATAAACTCCTTAAAAAAGAGGCACTAACAAGATCCTTCAACAGAAGACCATCACAACCATTAGGTGATTTATCTAGCAACCGAATCCCAATTCCCAACTAAAATCATGAACAAACTTAGTATGCCATTCTTCATCAAGAATATTAACGAAGAGAGGTACACATGATTTATATTTAATTAATTTGTAAAAAAATATTTTTAAAGTTTAATTGATGTGTAACATTTTTATGAAACCATGGGTTCTTTTATATCATTGGTAGAATTTATTATTAGACCATCAAATGTTATCACTCTTGAACCAATTATCCATTCGATCATGACACCGATGAATTAGTTTTAGTATTTCTACAACTTTGAATTCACTATTCATTGTAGTTCTACCGATGAATTATGCTTTCAAATATGAATAGCTAGAATTATGAACAAATGCTTTCTCATAGACCGTGTCAGCTCAACACAAAGTTTAACGTACAGCCACTTCAAGAACCTATTGTATTGGCTTACTATCCTGCAGAAATTTAATTTTCCAACAAGTTTCCATAGCATCCTATTCAGAAACTATTATGAACAGTATATTGGTGTGCCGCTAGAAATACCACATATAGCTATAAAAATGGAAAGCTAACAGTTTTAGTACAGGTTTAAATAATGATTAACATAATAAACTGAAAACATCCATGAATACAACCCAATAAACCATCCTATAATCGCTGCCATGGAGAAAGCAGAGGGAGGGGATGAACAAATTGCAAAACTAGAGCAAGCCATCCACCAGAGAACAATTAACAAAGCGTCCCACTTTACATTTAGCATTTCTGATAGTTTGAGATATTCTAGCAGACTCATCCTGTGTTTTACCTAGTGTCTCCTTGCAAGCAGTCTCTTTATCATATATTCGATCAAGTAACTGTTGGAACTCTGCTTCTAGTGCCTTCTTCTCTACTTCACAACATTCCAATTCTAGTTATAACCGGTTATATCTAAAATCAATTACATAACTGGCTATGAATGAATAAAAATAAGTTATTTGAAATAATCATTTCTATAAAACTAGTTATAGTTTTATAACTATATGTATTTTTTTAAATAAAAACAAGTTATTTGAAATAAAAATAACTATAAAACTGGTTATAATTTTATAACTAGTTATAGTTATTTTTTAAAAATTAGTTTTTTTGAGCAGCCCTAATTGTAGAACATTCTCAAACTTGGGCCTGCACAGATGTTCCTCTAGTTTCAATAAGCTTCTTTGCTGATCTCAAAGAGGCAGGGCGGGTAGAAATGACAGTGGAATCTGGAATCAAACGCTTTTTGGTATAATGAGGGTACCAAGACTCTGACTGAACATTGAACACAGGCCAACATTGTGCAAATTGGAAATAAACCAATGATAATTAAGGGAAAGAAAAAAAAAAGGTCATTGCTCATCCTTTATTATGTTACTGGCATTCACAAGAATGAAAAATACATTTGCATTTTGAATACCAAACGTAGAACAGTAGAAGTGTTACGGATCCTTCATTTCCCCTTAACAAAACAGAAACTTTTTAGATGGTGAGACTGAACTAAATATTTCTGTATTTTTGTGCAACAAAGATGAGTATTCACATTGCATCAACTCTCAAGATGACTGTAATGATTTTCCTTAACATCAAGATGTGCAACAATGAGTATTCACATTGAATCAACTCTCACTAAAGTAAAGGGATTATAGGCAATCTTGAACCTGCTGAAGAGGTTTTGCATTGTAATAAACAACTGAAAGAGTTGCATGAAAGCTAGTACACTAGTAAATGAAGATAATTTCCTTTTACACTTTTCACTTTATGTGAGTTTGGGGACTTTTTTCTCTCTTCAACTTTCTATAGAGTGCAAAAGGAGTGGTTTAACAATTAAACATTTTGATTGATGCGAGCAAATGAGGAAAAAGAAATGTGCATCAACTTGGGTACAATGTTAAAAGTAAATATATAAACAAAAAACTCTCATGGCCAACAAATATAATAGAATGAGAATGGAGCTTATGATTGACAAAGGCTGATAAATGATATATCAAGAAAGTTGTAGTGACATTAAAAACCATAAGTGTCTCCGAGCTGTGATTATGATTCCGATTCCAAGTTCATGTTTTTACCATTTAATTTATACAAAAATGCCTCTATTAAATCATTTTCATTTTTTTCTGTGGAATAAATCATGGTACTCACACAAATGCTGCAAGATTCATGCATAACCACAACATTTGGAAACAAGAGGGTGGATGGATAACATGTCTTACCTGGTTCTTGGATGAATCAGAGTAAGAAGAATCCATAAGCTGAACATGCTTCCCTTTGTTTTTCATTGTTCCTTCTTCTTTATGTTTGTTTAGTGACACAACACAGCTATTGTTCTTACTCCTTAGTCCTTACTTATCAGTGTACTTGCCAAGAAGAGTCTATAAGGCTAAGAAGATGGTTTCTTAGGACACAAAGTACTTGCAATGTGTGCTAGATGCTGTTGTGGTGTGTATGATATGAGTACGGAATAATGTGTGATGCACACCCAATATGCTACTTAACACCTAGAGAGAGAGAAAAATTATAGGTATAATAAGATTTATAATGTAATAAAAAAGATAAATATAGAAAAATAAAAAGTATTGAAGAGCTATTTAAAATTAGAAGATGTTTATGTATCATTACTCATAAGTAATGTTTAGAGGTTAAAGTACTATTGTCTGTTTTTAGAATAAAACTTTTCATATTATATTTGATCACCATATATATATATGCACTGTAACAACACTGACACTTTCATTTTTTAACCAAAAATGTATGTTTGACCTTTACCAACATGTGCCAAAATTGAAAAAATAACCAAATATGTAATTGTGTTTGATTGAGTTTATTTGTTACCTATTTCTATTAACCTTTTGTTAGTCACTCACTCTATATCTAATAGTCACATTATATTTTGACCAATTTAAGTTGAGTTGAGAGAACTTGTTAAAAGAGTTAAAAACTCTTTTCGATGTTTATTTTTAATTTCCAAGATTAAACAAATTTATTTAAAGATAATTAAATTCCTTGTCACTTAGATCAATAAGTGTTGGTATAAACATATAATGTCCCAACAAAATAAAGGCTAGTTGGTCAACTTTGTTCTTGGCCTAAATCAGCAAGCAATTTCCTTAACCACGTTGCTTGATTTGCAGCAGGTTGTCAAACTAAAAAATTTAAGGAAACTCATGAAGTTTCCATAAATTCAACTAGTAAACTCTTATGAGTAGAGAGTTTACCTACCTAACTTAAAATAATTAAAAAAATATATGATAATATTAAAAAAAAAAAGAGAAACTAAAATCTATCACAAATCATGATAGAAACACAGAGCAAGGATCTGCATGCCTGTACATCCGATCAGTTATCCATCCGTAGTGTTCTTAAGATGTCACAAGACTATGGTTATATTACATTTCGTGTAATGGCATATTAGAGGGATATAGGGGTTTGTCTTGAAAGTATTCCATATCAAAGCAAAGTAGCATAATCCTTATTGTTTGTTCAAAGCCCTCTATTTAGCACATATCCTTCTTCCTTCAAGATGGGTTGACAAAACAGTTCTTTTGGTGATGGGTTCATAGGCATCGTTGTGATAGAAGACGAATGACACAAGTTGACAACTAACGAAACTTCATGCTTCGACTGAGCTTTGATTGGGTAGCAGAAAATGGAAAACGGTGAGGGTTTCATCAATTTGTGTAATTGATTTGAACCCCAATAAAACGTTACATTTACATTGGCTTCAGAAACCGTCATGGGTATCATAAAAGTGATAAAACCAGTAGGCGTGCGGGGATTACATTTGATTTTAGACTCCCTTCTCAACTCGAGGGTTCATGCTAGTTTGTACTACTTTGCCAGAAAATAATACTGGAAGTCTAAGAATTAACTCTAGAGTTTAACAA
The DNA here is from genome assembly GCF_000004515.6 of Glycine max. NCBI lineage: Eukaryota > Viridiplantae > Streptophyta > Magnoliopsida > Fabales > Fabaceae > Glycine > Glycine max. The sequence goes on from NW_024464664.1 coordinate 87,735, forward strand.
CATTGCTAGTGGAACATACTCTACTTTGGCAATTGATTGTGCCACTACATGTAATTTTTGCATTCTAGAAAATAATACTCTCCAATTCTAAATATAAAACTTTTTTCTTAAATTTGGTTGTCCATTTTTATAATAATCTTTTTAAGTTGTCTTTTAGATTAATTATTTTTTTTTATCAAAATGTTTTTAATTACTTTATAATAAATGTTATGAATTAAAAAAGATAAATACATTCTCTCTTATAAGAATTGGAAAACAAGACTAACATATCATCACTAATTAGGTAGAGATTAAATAAGTAAAAATAAAAAAAAAATTATGGATTTCAATAATTATAAGGATAATTTTGGAAAAACAATAAAAATTGCTAACAAATTTGATGCTACTAACTAAATTAACCAACTTTATTAAAATGTGTGAAATAGTTTAAAAGAATCTTATATTTAGATATTACAGAGAATACATGAAAACAAACTATTAAAAAAATAAAGAAGGACATGAACCAATTGTAACTGCATAGATTGAATTGGTCTTCATGTTATCTACACTTCCTGCCCACTCACTGTCAACATAGACATTTTAGCTTAACAACTCCTGTCTTTAAATACTAGATGCCAAAATTTGTGGTACCTTTACAGCACCCTTTTTGCAACTCCCATGAGATGATGAGAACATTGCTTGGTGAACTCGTGAACCTTGAAAGTATAATATAGTTGGAAACATCAAGTCTAGTCGTTGCCAAGTACTGTAAACTACCCACCAAATGCAGAGGGCTCTTCAAGTTTCTCACCATCATTCTCAGAATTTTTCTCACTTTGTGCTATAGCAAAGTTACTACTTCTTTGCATGATTCTAACCTAGACTTCTTGAGATTATTAACAAATAACAACATATTTTCTTTGTGAAATTAAATAAACCTGAGCTACATTGGAATACTTCCGTTCAAATGAAGTAATTCATGATGCCAAAGTTAAGACATGTCAAAGTCAAATATATCTTGCATTTCCATTTTCAACTGGCCAGCAAAAGTAAAATTACTTCTTATCACAAGCATGTCATCAACATAAAGTGACGCTACAAGTTACAAACCACAATCATTTTATTTCAAATACAGAGTTGTTTCATTCTCACTCCTGAATCCAAGTTGGATTAAGTAAGAGTCAACTATGCTATACTAGGCCCTTGGTACTAGCTTCAAATCATAGAAATCCTCGTGTAGTCTGTAAATTGTGTTCTTGGCCAGCAACCCAGCCTTCTGGTTGCATGATTCCAAATGTTGATAGTTTTACCTTTAAACACCGGAATTATAGACGAATTGCTAGAAGTAGACATTTTCACCCAAATACCTGAAAAATAAATTGCTCAACCTCACCAATGTTTGCACTCCACCTCTTTGCCTCCAAACACAAAGAAGCCGGCTCTTATACCACAGTTAAATATCAGATTTGAAAAAAACCAAAATACTGGAACTAGCAGAGATAAAAATTGAAGAATACAATATTTCATAAATGAGAATGCTTATTTATAGGAACATCTTATTTACCCATAATTTTCACAAATCTACTACAAAGCATGCTATTGGGCTGGAAATAATGGGAGGAAGAGGAAGAGGAAGAGGAAGAGGAAGAGTTGCCATGTTCTTTAGAGCACAGTGAACTCAGTATCATGTTCCTTTAAAACAAAGTGGACCAGGAAAATAGAAGAAAAAGGTATGTTCATTCATAAAAGTAGCAGTCGACAAATCCTAAGGTGCAAATAGACAACAAAACAAGATGAAATAAAATATTCACCTTTGCCTAGTCTTGACTATTGACTAAGCTTTACTGCTATGGCTTGCAAGTTCTAACTGGACCTTCTCCCTCTAAATCCTTTATTTGCACACAAAATGTCGAAAACCAAAGCATCTACCATAAATTCTGATTTCTGAACACTCCAATAAATAATAAGATTAAGCTGGTTTGTAGAAGATTTGTAATTTTAAACTCACTGCACAAACACACGCATAGACACAGATAACCACACATATGCCGCGCTGCCCATCCATCCACACTTCCATCTTGTTTGGCAGCTGCCACATACTTGTAGAAAGTTAAATTGGGTTTACCATAATGAAATAGTACAGACCTGACCAATGTATTGATTGTATGCAGTTTTACACAGGGCAAGCCATGTACCACCTACATTGGAATCAACCCATTTAAAATTTGGCTATGATAATATGCTTTTTCATTTCAAAAATCACAGAGCGAATAAGATCCAGAATACAGAAGGTGATAATATGCATTTTAATATTACTCGAATCATCTTGCAATAGAACAAATAATATCACACACAAATAATAACATAAATATAACAATCAGATCCAGAGTCCAGAAATTAAAATAATACATAACCACCAACAAAATAGATCCAAATCTAGTTTTCAGAAAATAAGAACAAAAGAAAAAGATTGGAGAATAGTAAGAAAAAAAATTTACGTGGTCCAAAGAGAAGAGCTCAATCACAGAAGATCTGAGGGAGAAGGGCACAGAGAAAGCCAGAGAAGCTCGGACAAGAGAGTGATCCGGACTCAGGAGCATGTAATGGTAAGAATTTAGAGCCAGAAAGAGAACATACGAGGGTGAATCAGCCGCACACAGTGTGGGCGGTGATGATCAAAGAGAATTTACAAATTCTGAGTTTTGGTGTTATTTGAAATTCTCTCATTTTACTTTTAAAAAAAAACTTAGAAAGTGCCCATTATTTAAAAAAATCTTTGAATTTGATACCAACAATATATTTTAATACTTGGCATTTTAAATCAAGTGATTAGACACAAGTGGTTAATATGCTGAAGTTAAGATTAAATCATTTGAATACTACCTGAATTCAATCTTTGACGAAAATAATTTTTGATCAGATTTTACTTACTTTCGGATCAAACTCTAGATTAATTAAGGTCTCTTTTCTCCGATAAATCGGAGGGTTAAGACAAAAAAAAATCCTTTGGAAATTGAATTTCACTCTCAAAACTTCCCACACTCTAATAGAACTAAAGATGAAATATGCAATAACATAGAATCTAAGACAATAGAGCATTATTGACGATAAAAAATTATGTTGTATTAGTTTTCTGCATCTCATAATTTACAACAATGCCTTTGGTCAGATAACATTCCATGTCCCAAATCATCCAAGATACTATCAAACTAACCATTCAGAACCTACATGGATCCACAAAAAATCATTCACCTTGTAAAGTTTGTTTTCTTCTATTTTGGGAAGTAAGAAAAAACAGAGTAACAGCTAGAGTGGAAGTATCTATATAACCTATTCTGTTGAAGATGTATCACTATACGCACTATATGCTGCAGGAAAACTACTCTATATAGAAACAAGAAAGCAACATAAGTCAAAAAAAGAGATTGATAAGTGCCTCCCTTTTCACCTCTGACAACACCTCATAACCAATAAAGATGACTGCCAGCTCGCAGACTGAACGTGAAATTTGCAAAAAAAATGGGTTAACTGTCTATCAGAACTTAATCAATGCAATTTTATCTGTTCAGCGGTTCTAACTGGACTTCCATCCTCGCAGAGGGTTGTAACTGTTTATCTGCAGTTGTTCTGGTTGGCCTCAAGAGATCAACTGAATCATCTTCCTCAAGATTACCAAGCACCCAATTGCCTCTTCCAGATATCTGCCGCTCTATTCGCTGTCTTTCATGGTATTCCAAATAAATAACAATCAATGCACCAATTAAGAACCAAATTGCCATAGCCCATTTGAGTCCATGGACATTTTCCACGTCATATCTGTCTCCTAGATGCTTCATCCCAGTAAAAAGTGCAGCAATGCCAACAACAACAGCACATCTACCAACAATTCCATGGAAATATTCCCAAATAACCCTCTTGGAGGATGCCTGCTCCCCATTTGCTGGTTTTTGAGGCCTTAGGAAAGCATTTACTGGCTGTATACAAGCCAACAATATAGTAGCAAATCCACATTTAACATGTGCTGAGCTGAAATAAAATCCCCGGAGCTCAGCCACGGCAAAAAGAAGGGCAAGTAGAACAATTACTAACCCTGAGTATTGCAAGTAAACATGAATCCGGTACCATCCATCACCCTTGAGATGTTTTAAGTACCTGGCTGCCAATATCCCTCCAGGAAGCAGGATACCCCATGCAATAAACATCATAAATCCATGCACAGC